>NW_027312245.1:0-34250 GCF_040954645.1 Diabrotica undecimpunctata | reverse complement strand
TTTAAGCGAGTTTAACGGTACTAGCAAAGGTTGTGTTTTCTGCAAGGGCGATCATTCAATTTATTCCTGTGAGCAATTTCTTAGGCTTTCTATTTTTGAGAGGCGCAATTTTGTCAATAAAGCCAAATTATGTCTAAACTGCTTAAGAACAGGCCATATTCGTTCTAAATGCAAACTAGGGCCTTGCCGAAAATGTAAACAATGGCACAATACTCTTATTCATGAGGAAATCTCTAGTAATAAACATGAAAACAATGAAACTATAGCAAACAATAACACTTCTCTAACTACCATAACTGCATTGCCCTCTGTGCAGCAAACAATTTTATCAACTGCCTGTGTAAAAATAGCAGATTCGAGGGGTAAATATCACATTGCGCGTGCGCTTCTAGATTCAGGTTCTCAGAAATCATTCATAACCGAGCGCTTCTTCAATCTCTTAGGTTTTCAGGGTCAAGCTACCAATCTTTCTATCACTGGCATCAGCAATCAGACTTCTTGTTCTTCCAGAAAGTGCAATATATGTATAGAATCACAATATCACTATTTTAAGGCTGATGTTACATTTTTTATTCTAAAGGAAATAACTAGCAATCTACCTGCAACATTTGTCGATAATGAAACCTTGAATATCCCAAGCAATATTATCCTAGCGGATTCTAAGTTTCTCGAATCTAGACCTATTGACATTTTAATTGGGGCAGATCTATTTTGGCAACTATTATGTCCCAACCAAATCAAAATCAACCAGTACGTTTTCCAAGAGACTCATCTAGGATGGGTTGCATCGGGTCAGGTCGGCCTCTCTAGTTCAGACAATATCAGATGCCACCTCAGCACTAGTATTAATTTGGATTTGCAAATGCAATTAGCAAAATTTTGGGAATTGGAGGAATGCCAATCTACGAAGATTCTCTCCACTGAAGAGCAATTTTGTGAAGAGCACTTCAAGGAAAATACACGTCGTAACGAGAACGGTCGATTTATTGTGCGTTTTCCATTAAAGCAGTCACCAGAATCACTAGGTGAATCCAGAGTTCAAGCAGAACAGAGATTCTACAGCCTTGAAAGAAAACTAAAAAGAAATCTATCATTCCGTGAATTGTACGTTCAGTTCATGCAAGAATACCAAGAGCTTAATCACATGACTGCGATAGAAGAAAACGATTATCCTCATCCTGTATACTATATGCCACATCATGGAGTGCTTCGTGAACAAAGTTTGACTACCAAACTACGAGTAGTATTTGACTGTTCAGCACCGACCACATCAGGGTTGTCTTTGAACCATATTCAATGCGTCGGGCCTACCTTACAGGATGATCTATTTTCAATACTAATTAGATTTCGTCAGCACCGATATGTCGTAACAGCGGACATCGAGAAAATGTATCGCATGATTACTGTTGACGATGAGTGCAAAAACTTACAAAGAATATTATGGAGGGACGATCCTTCCGAACCAATAAAAACATTTGTTCTAAACACCGTTACATACGGACAAGCATGTGCGTCTTACTTAGCAATAAGATGTCTCATCCAACTCGCCACAGACAATGAAAAAACTTTTCCCGAGATAGCGGAAATTATTCTGCGCGATTTCTACGTTGACGATATGCTTACTGGAGCAGACACTATTGAAGACGCCCAACATATTTGTCAAACCGTCTCCAACATTTTAAAGGCAGGTTGTTTTAATCTACGAAAATGGTATTCTAATGACAATAAAGTATTAGATGGCTTGCAGCATTCAAACGATGCATGTATTTTGAAGTTTGATCCAGAAGAAAAGGCAAAAACGCTTGGACTAACATGGTCATGTAATGCGGATTTACTACATTTTGAGGTGGAAACACTACCCATCAATAAAATTCCTACGAAGCGATCTGTTCTTTCTTCAATATCCAAGATTTTTGATCCATTAGGACTTTTAGGTCCATGCACAGTGTTAGCCAAAACTATAATGCAAAAACTTTGGCTCGAGAAGATTTCTTGGGATGCACCCATTCCAAACGATTTAGCAGAACGTTGGATTAAATTCCAATCTGAATTAGCCCAGCTTAGTCAAGTCAATCTTCCTAGGCATGCCATATGCAAGAATTACAAATACATTGAAATTCATGGATTTGCCGATAGCTCTAGTATTGCATATGGGGCGTGCATTTATTTGCGTAGTCTAGATCATGACAATCAGGTCCACATTCATTTACTTTGCTCCAAGTGAAAGGTAGCTCCAATAAAAACAATTAGCATCCCTAGGTTAGAGCTTTGCGGAGCACTTTTGTTAGCACGTTTATTCAATAAAGTGAAGCAATCTTTGAGAATAACAATAAACGAAACTATTTTATGGTCGGATTCTACTATAGTACTATCCTGGATTCGCACCAGTCCAAATTTACTGAACACATTCGTCAGTAATCGAGTATCCGAAATTCAATCTCTCACTTCCAATTGCAAATGGCGACACGTATTATCACGTGACAATCCATGTGACATCTTGTCCAGAGGTCTATTTCCCAGCCATATTTTGAATCACGAGATATGGTGGTCAGGTCCTCCATGGCTTCAGTTGAATGAATCCTCTTGGCCCACCTCAAAGTTCGACTATATTTTAGACCTACCAGAATTAAAGCAACAGAATTTCACTCATTTGGCCACTGCCTCAAAGTTATTTCCATTTGAGCGCTTTTCACGTCTTAGTCATTTAAAAAGAGTGGTTGCTGTGTGTTTTCGTTTCAAATCAAATTCTCTGCGCTCAGATAAGGAGAAAAGATCTCTTAATAAATTTCCTATTTCCATTGACGAATTAGATCAAGCTTTTCATTCATTAATTCGAATGTCACAAAAGGAATCTTTCTCAAATGAAATTGCACTCTTAACCAATAACAAATCAATAATTAAGGGCAAACTAGCTAGTCTAAACCCATTTTTGGACGATAAAGGACTTCTGCGGGTAGGCGGTCGTCTGATCAATTCTTCCTATGAATTTAATAAAATTCATCCTATTGTTTTAGACTCAAAGCACAAGTTTTGTCAGCTTCTTTTTCAATTTGAGCACTATAGATTAATGCATCTTGGTCCTCAGGGTTTGTTAGCCACTATCCGAGAACAATTCTGGCCCATCGGGGGCAGAAGACTCGCTAGGTCAACAGTTAAATCGTGCCTCACTTGTTTTCGATTTAATCCAAAGACCATACAACCTATGATGGGTAACTTACCTAAGGAGCGCCTCAATTTGTCTAGTCCTTTTAGCTATACCGGAGTAGATTATGCTGGACCTTTCAATATCAAAACGCACAAGGGGCGTGGTGGTTCTATAATTAAAGGTTACATCAGCTTGTTTATCTGCTTCACTACAAAGGCGGTGCATATGGAACTTGTTTCAAGTCTTTCAGCAAACGAATTTTTACTTGCTCTTCGTAGATTTGTTGCACGGAGGGGCAAGCCTATAAAGATATTTTCCGACAACGGAACTAATTTTGTTGGGGCATTTAAAGAGTTAGGTACTTTTCTTTCTAATAATGAACTAACCTTGCAGAAAGCATATACTCAAGAAGCTATTTCATGGCATTTCAACCCACCGTATTCACCACATATGGGCGGAATCTGGGAAGCGGGTGTTAAGAGTTGTAAGCACCATTTAAAGAGAGTTCTTCAAAACACTCATTTTACATTTGAGGAATTCAATACTAAGTTAAATCAAATTGAGGCTATATTAAATTCCCGTCCGCTATCATCCGATCCATCCGACTATACTCCATTAACTCCTGCTCATTTTTTAATTGGTCGACCATTGGTTGCATGTCCAGACCGCGACATTACTGAAGAAAGGGTAAACCGTCTTACCAGATATCAGCACATCCAGTTATTGTGTCAGCATTTTTGGCGACGTTGGAGTCTCGAATACATAGCCGAACTTCAATACAGAACCAAGTGGAAAACCAACCATGGCAGCCTATCTGAGGGTTCTCTTGTTTTACTCAAGTCGGACAATACTCTACCTACTCAATGGCGTCTAGGTTGCATCGTTCATATTTTCAAAGGCTCTGATAACGTCGCAAGAGTAGCATCAATCAAGACCCAAGATGGAATCGTTAAGCGGAGCTTTACGAAAATTTGTCCATTACCAATTGAAAGCTAAGGCCCTTTGCTTTCAAGGCCGGGGGCATGTTTGCGCCGCAAACAATTATCTTAGACTTTTTGTACAACCGGCAACAGTGTGCGTGTCTTCAACCAGGAGTGCGCGCACCGAGGAGACGACAGGGAGATCGAGACTAGACATCAACCAGAAAAGCCGTTGGCAGTTTCGGTAAAGACAATAAATTCGTGCAAGAAACAGTTTTCATTTTACAAAAGACGATCATGTTTTTGTTTAAACAGCATTAAAGCCAGTGTTTTACAGTCCACCGTAGTTTTAATTTTGCCTAGTTACAATACAATAAACACTGTGCTTTGCATAATTTTTTAAAAAAAGAATCTGGAAATGTTTATACTGAAAATAGCCCAGAAGATGACAGAGAATACAGATTTGTGAATGGTCTGAGCAGGCAGAATTTTGGAAGACCAAGGAATGAGGCATTAAATATAAGGGAGGAATTTAAAGCTTATTTTAACGGATGTGGCAGTGTCCCCTGGCAAGAAGAAGTTATTTAAAGTATTTGATATTGTCTTTAATATAGTGTATATACTTACAAATAAAAATATTGCATATTTCATTTTTAATCCTTATTTTGGGTTTATTTTTGTATTGTGTAAAATTAGATAATATGCAAATACAGTTGGATACACTATTTAAATTTTGTTTTTATCTCTATAGGATCACAATGAAATGAAATTTTCATTTTACCTAGACAATATGAGTTGAAATTTAGAACTTGTAGAAAACAAAAATAAATACACAAAATTAGTATCAGCTTTGTTTATTTGGATCACGAATTAAAAAAAAAATGTATTATTTACTCATTTCGCTTTTTCTGAAAAAATTTCCTTTTCGCTTTAAAAATACTTAGTGAAATTGATTCCTGTAGATCATTTAAAATCTCGTCATCATCTATGAGGTCCATTTCTTTTCCAACCCATCTGAAATAAAGTAAATGAAATATCAACAAATAAAGAAATATTCATGGTAGACCTCTAAAAAGTGCATCTATCAATTGGAGGAAAACTGCAATTAGTAATGAAAATAAAAGGCATTACAATACCTATGAACTTACTGAGCAAACACTATATTAGCACCTAAATTCATATCTTCAGTAATCCTACAGTCAGTCCTAAGCTCCTTCAGAGATGTTACTGCCTTACTAATAAGGCCATAGGCTTCCTCCTTCTCTTGTTTTTTTGATTTTTTTTTGGTGGTGCTTGTCCCTCATAACTACTGGAAGCTCTCGAACTGGACTGAGTTTTTTCAGGTATTTTCCTACACACTGTTGGAGAAGACAATACTTCCAAATTGGAAAATTCTTCTACGTCTCCTTCAAAAATCATTTCACCTTCAGACTAAAATAATATTGACTATTACTTACTTATTACTTTTAAATCCAATCAAACTAACAAAATTTAACTTTTTGGTACAATAACAGTACCAAGTTTAAGAGCGTAGGCGCAAAATTTTGTTTCAATGCTATTTAAATGCATTTGTTTTTTCGAATCCTGAGAAAACTAATAAGTATTTTTGAAAAATTTAAACGCAGAATGAAAGATTACATCATTGTCGAAGGTGGAAATTCCCTGAAAACTTCTATAATGTTTATTTTAATAAATTATAGGGGTGAAAAAGAAGAGAAAATTGAGTGTGATTTTTAATTTCAAATATCTAATTCAAGAGAAACGTTTTGTTTATTCTAAGATACTTTCCACCCTCAGTAATGATGTAATGAATGATATGAAATTAATAAAAAGTTATTATATTATTAAAATCACTTCTCTATGTTAATGATGACAATGTCAACTAAAGTTTATATCTCCGTACCAGTGAGAATTTTACTACACGTAATTTGATAAAGAAAAACTAGTAGACTTAAAATATTTGCGCCTATCACCTTAACAGTGAAAATATTAATTTTAACTTACATTATCTACTTCACTGTGATATTGGCTTTGAATGCTGTGAGAAAATGATAGTTCGGGTAGGTTTGATTCTCCTTTGGAAACTATTGTGGCACCTTGTTGCAAAAAGTGGAGTTCATCAAAACACCATAATTTTGGCACATAGATATCTGCAACCCCTGCTCCAGATGATTCACTTTTTTTAATTTTTGTCAATTCAGCCATATACTGAGTTCTAATACTATGCAATTTTTTTTTAACATCTGCTTCTGACAAATTCGTCATTTTGTTATTATTAAACTGCTTGGTAATTGTTTGCAGTGCTGTAACTCTCACATTTCTATTATGATATTGTGGGTGAGAAGGCAAATATAAGCATTGATGTTGTTCCCACAACTCAATTAATAAAGTAGCGGCATTTCGAGGCCAATCATAACCAATCCTTAAAAGAAAATTTTTGGTATAATTTCCCATTTTTAGAATGCTGTATACGATAGGGTATAATAAAGAAGAACAAAATTATTGATTCCAAAAGTGTGAATAGCACAATAAATATCTGATATAAAATTACAATCTAATTTACTTACCTAGTTTTGCAAGACATTGTTGGTACTTCGGGCAGAAGATAGTTCAATTTTTGATGATACTCTAACGTATTAATTAAAAATATTAAAATTAGAAAAAGCCGATAATCTACAAATCAAGCCAAGCTAAATACAAATGTGTGGGAAAGGAAATAATAAACAAAATAGGAAACAGCTGATCGGCATGTCTCCGTGTCAATCAGTGATTATGACATTTGACATTGTGGAAAAATCAAACTTCCTACAAATTCCCCTAGACTTGCATGAAAACTTGCACAGAAAATGGCACCAAACCGATTATCGCGCAACTGCAATAAGTTGCAGGCAATAATCAGCTGACGACATACTGCGCATGCCTTTGGGCAACTTTCTTGCGTCTTGCAGGTAAAATTGCAAGCTGTAAAACGGACTTAGGAAGTGAAAAAAACAGTTTTTATCTTAGAGTAATTATAATACTTGTAGTTTTTTTTTTGAATCATGTTTTGAAAAATAATTTCAGGAATGTTAAAAGAAACATCGTTTACTTTTAATTTGGATAATTTAATAAACTTAGGCAAAAATCACACAAAAATTCGTTACATATTTGGACTTCAAATTTGGACGCAAATTTCATTTAAAAAGAAAACTATTATTTTATTAAAAAAATTTTATTAGTCGCTAAAAAAGAACAAAACGCTAGACATTATAAATATTTATTAACTAAAAAGAAAAATTACGCACAAAAATTAAGCTTAATCATGTTCAAGACTATCATAGAAAGGATGGTAATCTGGTTCCATGGTACTTTTTAGGGATTGAAGATGTTCAAATTTCTCCCGTTTAATTTTTAATTTACCTTGTTAAAGTTTTGGCAGTTTTTCCATGGGAACAATTGAGCATTTCTTATTGAACCTGACGGGAAGGATCTGAAACTCATCAGAATGCTTAATTTTATATTCTATCGATCCGTCTGAATTGTATTTTAATGCTCTAATATTTTGCACGGTAGCGTCACCAGTTTTACGTCCAGGACGAATTGACTTGACCAAGTTGATTTTAGAAAAATCTTTAAAATAAGCATTGTTTAAATATTGTACATCATAAGGCCTTGGGTTTTTTCTCGCATTTTTTATCAAATTAACATAGTCGGCTGGTACATTTATTACCCTTCCTGAAATCTTCCTTTCAATTGTCGAATGCTTAGAATCGCATTCCATTTGTGTATGCCCTTTCTCTAAGTATTTTTGAATAATACAAACATTATTTTCCATTGAAAAATTTAAAAGGGCATTCGATAAAGTGGAATTGCGATTCTCTGCACCACAACCGTCACTGTAAAGGATAATAAATTTGTTGTTTGGATCCATGTTTGGTAAGACTTTGGTACATAAAAAAGTGCAAATAATCGAGGCAAAACAGTTCGCCTTTAACTCTCCTTCTCCCTCGTGCCATAAAAAACAGTAACCATCCTTTGTATGAAGATCAAAAATAGTAAAATTGTGAAGAATCAATTTAGTTTTATAATAGAGCGCAGACACGTTTGACTGTGGGCACAATAGAACAGATTGAAGATCCATAGTAAAAACTTGATTTAGTGACTCCTTGTCTTTTTCTTTTTCATTACGCGCCTCATCTTTTTTAATTCTGTGTTCTTGATAAACTAACTCTGAAACGTTTTGTGTTCGATATCCTACACAGATATCACATTCGTCTTTTTTGGGACTGAATAAAGACAAATTTAACTCCTCAAAAATATATTTAAATAGGGTCAATCCAGCCGGTTCTGTTTTTCTATCTGTTAACCAGACATTTTTGTAAAAGTCATACAATTCAGCTTTGGTTTTCCAGCGTGGCTCTAGATATAGTTTAGTAGAAGATTTCCGACAATAATGAGACTCTAGCTTTGACAAGCTGTTAAAAAAATCTCTTACTGTTTCTTTTTTCTCATCATTTCTTAACTGCTTCTTATTGTCGAAATCATTACTTTTTGTAGTTTCTACTCGATCACTTTTTTTGGTTTCTGGTGAATTGAGGCTTCCACTTAACCAATGAGTAATAGTTCTCATAGACACACCAAGCGTGTTGCAAAACATGGTTTTGCACACCCTTACTCTTTCCTTTTTCTTGTCTAGAAAGAAAGAAAAAGAACATTTTCTTCGACTCTCCCCTTCAGATTTTCGGTTTCTGGCTCTTTTGATACTTGAGGCAATCGCTCTTCCACTGACAAATACTTTTTTTTCTTCCCATGTAAAGCTCCAGAATTTTTGAAATATCTGCTGTCTTTCTTCTTCGCTTAAAATATAATATTTGAAAGTGATTTTTTTCGACGTTCTTTCTTCACACGAACACCTAATTTTTAATTTCCTTTCATGTTTCTGCACCACAAATTTATTATCCTTTCTTCCCTTATATGATGCCCCTTCTTGTCTCTTCTTCTTGTTGTTATTGTACTCCCAGTCTTGACTGTCGCTTAATCTGTTTTTCTTCCTTTTGCGCTTTTTAATATCATTATCTGCAGCAACATTTAATCTGCTTCTGAGCTACTCTCTTTTTCTAATGAGTCATCATTTAACCCAGAATTTTCCTTTTTCGTGGCATTTATATAGATATTATTTTCAAAACCAGTTGAGTTTCTTATTTTATTTGTATTGTTGCCTTTAGAAACATCGCTAAAGTTTGTACTGTTAGTTATTTCTAGTTTCTCTTCATCGATATTCAAAATATTATCCCGTCTTAGATTGTTTTTGTAGTTAGCCTCTTCAATAGTTACATCGGCGTTGTTTAGAGAATCTATGTCTATAAAGGCATCTAAACTATCAGTGTTATTTAGTTCTATGATTTCCTGGACAAAATCTTCATTGGCCGTTATGTTGGGATCAATATTTTCTTGTAAATCTTCTCTAGACACATTAAGAGCTTTTTCGGCTTGGATACACTCTTCTTTTAAACTTGTTATTGCATCAGATAAATAATCTGAATTTAAAGAAAAATTGCTAACATCGCTTAAAACAACAACTTTTGGCTCGGATTTTCCAATGGGTTTATTGACATCAGTAATAACCGTTAGCTTGTTTTTATGTTGGCTTGAGGAAGCACCATGTTTATCTTCACTTATAAGTGTCACTTTGCTTAGTATTTTAAAACTTCTTGAACTCTCATTCATTCTGAAAAAAATATATATATTTAAGTCTGATTTATATTATGTATTTGACGAATATCTAGTAGAGGTGGAAAATTTAGCGATAGAAACTTATAAATATAGATAATATTAATAGTATCTCACCTTTAGACGTATTGGAGCCAAACTGTCACTGTCACATTTTATAAAATTCCCCTGTCACAGTGGCAGTTGACAAACTCATTCGATACGTCTAAAGGTGAAAAACTATCAACAGATTTTTAATTTAAGTTTTTATCGCTAAGTTTCCCACCTCGACTAGTTTCATCTCGTTTTATTTAACAGATTCTTATGTTTTCCATCTTTTGCGTTATTTTGCCGGTTATTAGACGCGCATCACTGTATTATACGAATTTCACTCGTGAATTAAATGCACGGGTTTTAAATAAACCCCCCTCCCCAAGTACTGGATACGTAGAAATCAGCCCAAAACATAGGACCTTTGACTTTGTGCATAACTTATCGTATGATATTGAAATTGAATGATCTAGAGGTAGAATATAAAGAAGCACAAAAATGCGTCAGTAAACTCATAATTGGTGCTGTTGTCCCTTTATTTTATTTCTAAAATCACAACACGTGCATGAAACCAACAAATCATTTTAATATGAAAATGGCGTAACTCCATTTGAAATGAAACTGAAAAATGCCTAAGTCCCATGCCTAATTTTAAGAGAATTTAACAAAAAAAAACACACCCGTATGGACTTTTTTTCAAAACTTACTTACCTGAACTATTTGACAGCTAATTCCAATTACTTTTTCAATAAAAAATCTTGTTTTTAAACGAATAAATGCAATAATTCTGGATGCACGTTATTAAACCACGTTCACAGTGAAGAATGTGCGGACTTACGCAAAATTCACGTTGCTTCAGATAACGTCGGATTTGGGCAACATTCAAATCCATATCTTGTGGCACCATCTAGTAAGTAATCGCATAAATATTTTGTAGTGTTATGAAGTTCGAACTGCTTAACAAGATGGCATTAAAATGCGGATTTTCTTAAAAAATGTACTTACGCAATTTTCACATGAAGCCGACGATATTTTCGTTTGCATTATAATATAAGTAAGATCTTCCTGAATCCCACTCTTGGCTGTTTCTGAAACACATTTTACTTATCACATGATCCATATAATAAAAGCGGTTTTAAACATTTTACCAGTGCAAACTATCTATGGTGTGTCTCTCTCATCTTCTAATGCTAAAAAATAACAATTATAATAAATAAGTAGGAATAAACAAACCACTTATTGTTACATGCACTAGCTTCGGCATAGTCATATGAGCTTGTGGTTCCAACCACTTGAGGACCCTGAATATATTTTATAGTCTCATTTAATTAGGTGATGATAATATTATTGGAGGGACCACCACCTTTGCCTGGATAATTTAGCTTTATATCCACAAATTTTTTTGCAGTTGTTGTGCGCAAATTTTAATATTTTGTTTAAGTACTTTACTTAAACGGAAGACTCCCCCTATTTGTGAATTAAACTTTTGGGTAATTTTATCCCATGTTTCCTTTTTGATTTTTTCCTTGTTTACCCCTTTCATATGCTCCTTCACTAAAGCTGCCAACAGTTGAACTTCAGTCTCAGTAAAATTCGTTGAACGTTGCCTATTAACCATATTCAATCAATTTTTACACAACGAGAATTATATATTGAGTTTACCAAAACAATAGTAAAAACTTTTTAATACGTCATAAATATCATAGAACACTTGCAATATGACATCTATTTGACAGATTTAATACCAAACTTTGTGAAATTATCGTAATCATGCGCTTTCTAAATCATCATAAGGATTATTATACCATTATAAAACACTGTTTGCGTGATAAGCTAGTTTAACTTTAAGCCTCGGCTTTACTAAGCCAGCTTTTATACAACTCGCCCTTATATTGTTTCTAATATTGGCAATCATCATTATCATCAATATTGACAATAGTTAAGGTAGATATACAGATTCAAGATTCCCTCTGTAAAAGTATATTGTTATTGGTTACTCGTTTTTTATTAAAAAATTATATCCAATTACAATGCAACATTTTTAATTTTAGTGTGAGACTTGTCTTGGTTTTACTAAATATGTTGCAATTTAATTTTATTTTAAAAATAGTTTATTCAGTCGTATACTGAGTGATAATGTTGCCTGTGAACAATATAAACGTGTTGGTTTTTAAGGAAGAGAAGAGGCTAATATTATTAAGAAACTTTAACATTAATAGGCGTTTACTTAGAGATGAAAGTGATCCCTTCAACGAAGTAACAGATTTTCAGTTTAAAGGATTGTATCGTCTAACCAAAAATATAGCAAGAGATATTCTAAATGGAATCACGCAATGTATGGTTATCATAATAATGTTGTGGCAGTTCCAGTTGCAATAAAGTTTTTTTGGTACTTTCCAATTTTCTGCTACTGGTAGCTTATAGGACAATACTTACAGGTTGCAGTGTCTCAACAAATAATGTCTAGGGCAATTTTTTAAATAATTGAAGCCATTATTGAGACATTTGCAAATAAAATCAAATTTCTTAACTCCATTGAAGTAAAAAATACCAAAAAAAAAATAAGATTTATGGAAGCTACAACCTTTCCTGGCGTCATTGGAGCTGTTGATGGTACACATGTTGCTGTTTTAAAATCAAAGGACAAGAACATACTTATTTTAATAGAAATGGATACCATTCCAAAAATGTTCAAATTGTATGAGAAATAATGACCATTCTAAGCATTTATTATTATTAATACATTTTTTTAGATATGTAACTATGACTTAACAATATTAAATGCACCCTCTCACCCCCGTATCATCCTTTTATTTTTTTTAATTACTTCCCCTTTTTTTTATTTTACATTTGAATTCTCCTTTTTTAACTAATTTCAAAAATGGCTTGAAGTGATTAGTTTATAAGATTGACAATTTTTCTTTTAACAAAATAGTACCCTCTCTTAGTAGTATTGTCTCGCCTTATTCCTCTCATAGAGTACTCTCTCACCTTAATTGACTGTAACAAAATAGGTTTTAGCATAATTTAAACTTTTTAAATATTTAACCGTGCTATTTGTAGTAACTTCAAAAACCAAGAAACAAAAAACTTCACTTTTTATTAAAGTTGTTGGAAAACCAACTAATTTTTCACTACTCAAATTTAATCTAACGCCGCCTCTGTAGTGTGAATATTAAATATCTATTAGGTAAAAGAAGACCAGACGATAGTCAGCGTATTTGACACCTCTTGTGCCCGCACACCTCTCGTCCCGTTGCCCTCTCTAGTAATATAAAGTCAGTCTCATTAAGTTTGTCAATCATATAAGTCGCTAAAGAAGTTTCTCTTTCCTCGTCTCTCTCACTTGTGCCACACAACAAGGGCAAATAAGTTATAATAGTTTAGTAGTTTAGTGATAAGTGTTTAAGTTGTTGTTTTAGCGTTATCGTAAAGATTGTGGAAGCAAATAAACCGCTATTTAAAAGTGTTGCGTATAATTTTCACCCCACAAGAGGCCTAATAAACGAATCAGCTACCTATTCTAACACATCCTGTAACAAAAACTAGACAGGTCGCCACGAGGGTTTGGTGCGCTACGGGCACGGTGGAAATAACCCCATCGTTCCCTTTAAAAGTTTTATCAAAGGTTTTCGATATTATTTGGACATTTATTTTAATCTGTTAATAGCCAATGGCAATTTGTTATAACTTGTAACAGCCTATTTTGATACGTGTGCAATTTGATCGCTGAAGTAATTTATACTTTGCAAGAAAGAATCGAAATTGTAGGTTTTATACTAAAAAAATAATAATTGTGCAAGACCTACTGCTAGAATTTTTAATGAAACACACGCAATAGACATGCAACTCATAAGTATGTGATTAACTGATGCAGAAATTTAGAGCAAGAGTCAGTTTTTAATAAAAAATATAACCGATAAGGACTAAACCGATATGGTAAATAATGAAGCAATCCAAGTACGCCTTTTAGGGCAAGTTAACTTAGAGGCCGAGCAATCACAGTCACTGTCAACAATAAGCAGAGCAATGGGTGTTTCATCTTCTACGACCTTCCGAGTCCTCCATAAATTTAAATTTCATCCATATAAAATTAAATTGGAACAAGAGTTAAATGAAGAAGATTTTAATCGCCGTCGAGAATTTTGCGAATTAATGACACAATGCATCATTAACAATCCACAATAATTGTTAAACCATATTTGCTTCTCGGATGAATGTTCATTCTCATTAAATGGTTTGGTGAACAGACATAATTGCCGATACTGGGCTGAGAGTAATTCACATGTTGTACGTGAATTTTCATACACAGCATTGTCAAAGTTTAAACATATGGTATGTATTAGGATTTTAAATTTAATATATAAATAAAATCACAAACGTTTTCATTTATTTATGTTAATGAGTTTAATGAAAAACATACATCATGTCAACATGGCGCTTAAAATCTAACCACATACGCACACAGTGCGCATGAACTTAAATATTAAAACAGTCTATCCAACATATTACTTCTCTTTGTCAACCATTTTCCATCCACTCCTGAATGTAGGTCTCTCCCAATTGCTTCCATCTTTCTCTATCTTGCGCCAATCGAATCCACTGTTTGCCTGCCACTGTTCTTATGTCATCTACCCATTTTTTTGACGTCTTCCCATGCTTCTTGTTGTCGTCCTTGGTCTCCATTCTAGAATTCTCCGTGTCCACCTGTTGTCATTATATTAGGCTACGTGACCTGCCCAGCGCCATTTCATTTTTGCAATTTCTTCCACAATATCCCTAATCTTCGTTCTACGTCTTATCTCGGTGTTTCTAATCTTGTCTCTTAATGATATTCCAAGCATGATTCGTTCCATTGCTCTTTGCGTTGTTTCTAATTTTTTAGCAGATTTTTTGGTAAGGGCTACTGTCTCCAAGCCGTAAGTACAAACTGGTAGTATGCATGTGTTATACACCTTTTTCTTTAAGTTTACAGGAATGGAGGTGTTTTTCAAGATATATGCTAATTTACCGAAAGCGCCCCATGCCAGTTGTGTTCTTCTTTTAATTTCAGCATCTTGATTTTTTTTTTTTTTTAGCCCTTTTTTCTATCCGAATTGTCGAATAAAGGCCTCTCCCATTTCTCGCCATTCATCCCTGTTGTATGCTAGGCGTTTCCACATTGGTCCTGCGACTCTTTTGATATCGTCGCTCCAGCGCATTTGAGGTCTTCCTCTTGGTCTCTTCGCATCGTACGGTCGCCAGTTTCCGACTTCTTTGTTCCATCTACCATCTTCGAGACGTTCGTTGTGTCCAGCCCATTTCCATTTTAATTTAGCTGCTTGTTTCGCGGCGTCCTTTATTTTTGTTTTGTTCCGGATTGCTTCGTTCGTTTGCCGATCTATTAGTGAGATACCAAGCATCTGTCGTTCCATGGCTCGCTGAGTTTTTCGAATCTTGTCCATGTTCTTTTTTGTGAATGTCCAGGTTTGAGCTCCGTAAGTGAGAACGGGAAGGATACAAGAATCGAACACTTTGGTTCGAAGGTTTTGGGGTATCTTTTTGTCTTTCAGTATGTATGAGAGTTTTCCAAATGCGGCCCATCCCATTCTTACTCGTCTGCTTATTTCGGTAGTTTGGTTTTCTTTGTTTGCCTTGATATTCTGACCCAGATATATGTATTCTTCTACATGTTCCACTTTTGTTCCTTGGATGGTTATCGTCGGTTGATCATCTTTATTCGACATTAGCTTAGTTTTACTCAGATTCATTTTCAGTCCTTTTTTATGGATTCCGTATGAAGCTCATCGATCATCGTCTTCAGTTCTTTCCAGTTGTCGGCTATTAGTACTACGTCATCTGCATATCTTAGATGGTTTAAATACTTTCCGTTTATCGACAGTCCCTTCGTTTCCCAATTTAGTGATTTAAAGATATCTTCAAGTGCGGCAGTAAATAGTTTTGGAGATATGGTGTCTCCCTGTCTTACTCCTCGGTTGATTTTTATTGGCCTCGTTTTCATTCCGTTATCCATCGTGACTACCATTTCAGCGTGTTGGTATATATTATGTATTAATATCCTATATCTAGAATCTATTCTGCTGTTGACCAGTGCTTCCTCAATAGCCCATAATTCTATGCTGTCAAAAGCTTTCTCGTAGTCTATAAATGTTAAACAGATTGGTAAATTGTATTCGTTAACTTTTTCTATTAGGACCTTTAGTGTGTGAAGATGGTCACATGTACTAAACCCTTTTCTAAATCCGGCTTGCTCTACTGGTTGATATACATCGAACTTTGTTGTCAATCTATTTGTAATTATTTTTGTGAATGTTTTATAAAGTTGTGATAGTAGTGATATTGGACGATAATTTTTCAGATCTGTATTGTCCCCTTTTTTGTGTGTTAATATTGTGTTAGCAGTATTCCATTCCCTTGGTATGTTTCCTTCAAATAGGCATTTATTAAAAAGTATTTTTAGGTACCTGATGACTTCTTCTCCTCCTTCTTTCAACATTTCTGCCAGAATTCCATCACTACCCGGTGCTTTATTTCTTTTCAATTCTTTAATTGCATTTTCTATTTCTACTTCGCTTATTTCGGGCATTACTTCAGAATTTACGTTTGTTATTTGTCTTTTCAGATTTTGCTTTGAAGAGTCGGGGGGATCGTTTCTTGAGCGGTATAACTCAGTATAGAAGTTTTCAACTATGTTTGATATCTGAGCTTTGCTTGTTTCTAGTTGGCCTTGTTGATTTTTCATAGTTATAATATTTTTCTTTCCTAATTTCGGTTTGGTATATTTCAGACTTTGATTTTTCTCTATCACTCTTTCTACATGTTCTTGTTGATGTTTTTTAATATCGTCTTTTATCTGTTTTCGTATGGCTCGATTAAGTTCTTTGTATTCTGTGGTATTTCTTTTATTTAGTGACAGGAGCTCTTTTCGTTGTTTCAGCATATTCTTCGATTCTGCACTTATTTTGGATTTTTTGTTGTTATGGCGGGTTGCTACTTCTGAGCTAGCATTCAATAGTTCTTTTGTTATAACTGAGTTAATTTTATTAACGCTGAGTTGTTCTAGATTCAGTGCTTGGGCGGTTTTTAATTTGTTAGCATATTTTTCTTTATCGACTTTTAGCTTTTCTGTGTCTATTTGTATCGTGTTATTAAAGTTAATTCTACGTTTGCTATACTTAATCCTTAGTTTAGCTCTAACCATTCTGTGATCACTACCCAGAGAGACATTATTTATTACTGTTACATCTTCTACGATACCTTTCTTGTTACACATGATGTAATCGATTTCGTTCCTTGTTTTTCCGTCTGGTGATAACCACGTCCACTTTCTTTGCGGTTTTTTCTTATAAAATGTGTTCATTACGAAATATTTGTTGCTATGTAGGAAGTTAACCAGGGTTTCTCCTCTCTCATTTTTAACACCATAGCCGAATTCACCAATATAGTTTTCGCTTTCTTCTAGTCGTTGTCCAATCTTAGCGTTGAAATCTCCTATTATAAGTGTGTAAGTGCTGTGATAGTTCGTGTTGGTTTCTATTATTTTCTCGTAGAACTCATCTATCTCTTCATCGGGGTGTGTTGAAGTTGGGGCGTACACTTGAATGATTTTTAGGGTGATTTTCTCGTTTATATTCATCACAATCATTGCAATTCTTTCTGAGATTCCCACATATTGTTCTATTTTATTAGCATGTTTCTTAGAAACCAGAAATCCTACGCCGTTTAGACTTTGTTCTTTGTGTCCTTTGTAATACAAGATGTTACCTGATTGCAATGTTATGCGCTCCTCACCTTTCCTTTTTACCTCTGCGAGACCAAGTATGTCCCACTTTAGGTCCTTTATTTCTTCTTCCAGCTCATAGATTTTTTCATCTCTGTTTAAGGACCTTACATTGAGTGTTGCTATATTCAAGTTTGTTGTTTTTAGCGATTTCTTGCTTCCCCCAGATTCCATGAAGCTGTCCTTTTTTATAAAGGAGTGGGACTTGCCAATATTGTATGATCTACCCACCTGGGGACTTATTCCTATCGTTTTAGAATTCGCCATCATTTTGGGGAGGTTATTAGCCTTAAAACACCGCGCTGGCCAGACGTGTTGGTGAGTGTGTATTCAGCCGTCCATTCTGGATCAGACGCTGTTCGTAGCCGTCCACTCTGGATCAGACGCTACAGTTTGTGATCTTATACTATCCCTAAAATTCAAGGGTTGCCAGCTCCGCCATCTTCGCCGTATCAAAAGTATTCTTCGTCGCCTTGGATGCCGTTCTGGACTTCATCCGTGACCCTGGACAAGGGACCCTTAGCAGGTGCTAGCTTCCGGGTCAAGAAGCTCCTGGAATCTGCGGAGGGCAGGAATTGATTCACTTTCCCTGATAGGACTATCCAATAGAATCCAAGGGACTCCAAAGGAGTTCCTACCCGCTACCCCCAAGAGTTCCTACCCGCTAGATATACATAATGTTCAACATTTTCTATGGTATGATTTTGTATTGTTATATTTGTCTGGTCTCGGCTCAGTATTTTTGTTTTGCTATAGTTCATTTTTAAGCCTACCGCTCCTGAAACTGCATTTAATTGTTGTAACATATCATTTAGTTCTTGGATATTATCGGCTATTAAAACTATGTCATCTGCGAATCGCAAGTGGTTTAAGTATGATCCGTCGACGTTGATACCCTTATTGTTCCATTCTAGTTTCTTAAAAATGTCTTCTAGAGTAAGGGTAAATAGTTTGGGAGAGATAGTGTCTCCTTGTCTTACTCCCCGTTGTAGGCTTATGGGATTAGTTTTTGTGCTTTCGTCCAGCTTTATCTGCATGCTGACCTTTTCATATATGTTTTTAATTATGTTAGTGTATCTTGAATCTATACGTGCATTTTCTAGAGATTCAAGCACTGCTCATAATTCGATGGAATCGAATGCTTTATGGAAATCGACGAACGCCATATGAACTGGAACATTATACTCGGTGCATTTTTCTATCAGTGTTCTTACGGTGTGCAAGTGGTCTATGGTACTAAAATGTTTTCTGAATCCAGCCTGCTCGATAGGTTGATAGAAATCGAGCTTATGTGTTAGGTGGTTGGTTATGATTTTAGTTAGTAATTTATACAGATGTGAGAGCAAGGATATTGGTCGATAATTCTCGATGTTTGCTTTGTCTCCTTTCTTGAATAGTAAAATGACTTCGGAGTTGTACCATTCTTGAAGAATCTTTCCTTCATCAATTACTTTATTAAATAAAATATTTAATACATGTTCTATTTTTCTTCCACCGATTTTCAACATTTCGACTGTAATTTTATCCTCTCCCGAACATTTATTCGTTTTTAGTTGATTTAGGGCCATTCTTATTTCATAGTCGGTTATGTCCGGTATTTCTTCTGAGCCGGTGTTAATTATTGTTCGTTCAGTACGTCGTTGTTGTGGTTGTGTATTTGCCGAGTATAATTTAGTGTAGAATTTTTCAATGGCCTCGCTTATTTCCTTTCTGTCTCGGACAGTGACGTTTTTCTCATTTTTTATTTCTATTATTTTTCCTATGCCGTTTGAGTTTTTTGCTTTGAGTACTTTCATATTGCAGTTATCTTGTATTATATTTTTTATCAGATTGTTAGTATAGTTTCTATAATCGTTCCTAATTTCTTTCTTCACGTTTTTGTTTAAACTTTTGAAGCTGTCCGAAGTTCGATCTGTCTGTTTCGTCTTTCTTTTAGTAATTTAGTTGTATTAGGTTGAAGTTTAGATGTTTTGGCTGTTTTCGTGTTTGAGCATATTTTCTTAACCGATGTTGTTACAGTTACTTTTATTTTATTGGCTAGTCCGTTTATATCCATTTGTCTCAGTGTTTCTACTGATTTTAGTCTTGTGCTTAGCTCTTTTTGGTATTCTGTTCGTTTTTGAAATAGGACAGCGGTGGTTGGGTATCGTTCTCGTTTAATAAGTTTGTTTCGTTCTACTCTCGTCTGTTTTTAATATTCGCTCTAACCAATCTATGGTCACTTCCGGTATAGAATTTGTTTAGTACTGTCACGTCGGTGCATATGTTTTTGTTATTGGAGAGTATATAGTCTATTTCGTTCTTAGTTTTCTTGTCTGGGCTGATCCATGTCCATTTACGTTGTTTAGATTTTTTAAAGAAAGTGTTGAGACAAAATAAATTTTCGTTGTTTAAGTAGTTGTACAACATGTCACCCCTTTCGTTCCTGTTCAAGCCCAGCCAGCCTGTCCAGCCCAAAGACACCGATATATTGTGTGTCGCCATCTTCTTTTGTTCCAATTTTTGCATTAAAATCTCCTGTGATTATTACGAAGTGTGATTTTTCTTGGTTCCTTGCTGTTGTCAGATCCTCGTAAAATGATTCAGCTTCCTCGTCTGTTGAGTTTCCTGTCGGTGCATATCCATGTATTATCTGTAAGCTGTATCTGCTGTTCAAAGCGATGGCAAGATATATGACTCTGTTTGATACTGCACAGAACTTCGTTACTTTATAGGGAGCTCGTTTGTTTATCAGGAACGCTACACCGTCTATGTGATGATTTTCTACGGAGTTTTTCTGGTATAGGTGGTGGCCAGATTTTAAGATGGTACATACTTCTCCTGGTAAGCGAGTTACACACAGTCCAATTATATTCCATTTGATTGATTCATTTTCCCTGATAAGACTATCCAGAGGAGTTCCTATCCTACACTTACTTACTTATAATACAAAAAATGTTTCTGAACCTTACAGTTTAAATATTAATAGTAAATTTACTTATTCCAACACTCTCCCTTAAACTGTAAAGTTAGAACATCAAGAAATTAAACAAAAAATTGAAATACACAGATGCATATTATATATAATAAATTGTTTAGTTTCTGATTATCGGCATGCCAATGTCAGAAATGCATTTTTCATGCTTAACTCTGGGCAAACCATTGGTTAATACATCGGCAGCCATCTCATCAGTTGGCTTATACAATAGTTCAACTGTACCTTCAACTACCACCTCTCTAATGAAATTGTACCTGATACCAATATGCTTGGTCCGACCATGGAACATTGGATTCTCTGCAATTTTAATTGCACTCTGATTGTCAACAAACAAAGTAACATTATTTTTGTTATCTTTACAAATTTCATGTAGTAAGCGATTTAAATATACAGCTTCCTTAGAAGCATCTAATGCTGCGATATACTCTGCTTCTATTAGTATTTGAGAGATTCCGAGATCATTCATTGCTTCCCATAATTTGATTCTAGGTATTGAGGCACATGCTCTCTTTAGATCGACAAAAGCCAGATGGACCGGTCTACCTTTTGCCATTTTCTTCTCTATTAGTTGTTCCAATGAGTAAGTATAATCAAGGCATGATTTTCCTACTGTGAACCCTGCTTGGTCTTCTCCAATTTTTCTTCTTATTTCAGTTTCTAGCTTTTCTTTAATAATTTTTCCGTAAAGTCTACAATTATGTGTACTACTATACTACTGTTAGTTATATGTTTATGAAAAAGAAACGATTATTTAACTATTTTGTGTTGGTTAGGAATTAGTCAAGATCAAAACGACTATAATAATGTCTTAGTGAAAAAGTAGGGGAGAAAAAACCAAATAAGAAGGAAGCAACATTAAACAAAAGGTAAATATAACAAACATCTAACAACGTTTGAAAAATTTTATATTTAATCAAATAAGCAATGACTCACAGAAGAAAACATAATGTTTATAGTAGGTCTAGAAATTTTCCCAATTTTTGATATTCGAAGATTCGTTTGATACTTATTTAGAATATTTAGAATAATAAATTTTTTTGTGAGTCATTACTTATTTTAAAACAATTTTTCAATGTTGTCAGATTTTTTTAAACTTGCCTTTTTTTAATGTTGCTTCCATCTTATTTGGTCTTTCATCCCCTACTTTTTCACATTATTACAGTCATATTAGGGTTAATTAATTTTTACATCCAAATATCTCTGGACTATTGAATTTGGCAATAGGGCACCTTTAAAAAAATTTATTCAGAATATAATTTAGAATCACAAAATATAATATAAACAGGATGTTCTTATTTAAAAATATATATGTTTTTGTAACCCCCTGTATATAATTGATTTTAAAGAAGTCTACGGTAAAAAAACTATTTAAAGTGTCTTAAATGGCTATTTTTTTGATTTTCAGTGATTTTTTCTATTTTGGTGATTCAGGTGGAGATCAAGAAATTATTGAAAATGATAATTAGGACGGCAAATCGGAACTATCTGGTAGCGATGATATATGTCCGTTACAAGATCTAGACAATGATGATTACCAATTTTATATAGGCAAGGATGAAGAAACAATTTGGAAATTACCCCAATAGCTTATGGCAATAAAACCAGAGCAAAAAATATTATGAAAGAAGTTCCTGGACCAAAAGTTAATGCAAAAAACATATTGAATCCATTAGATTCGTTTTTTTTTATTGATAACTCCAGCTATGATTGACAGTATTGTTATTTGCACTAATGTATAATATATATATATATATATATATACATATATATATATATATATATATATATATATATATATATATATATATATATATATATATATATATATATATATCTACAACAGAAGAGCACATAATCTACCTTGCCAGAGAGACAGAAATTGCAAATTAACCTCTCGTAATGAAATAAAATCTTTGTTTGGGATCTTATTTATTCTTGCAGTAAAAAAGGAAATCATGTAAACGTTCAAGAAATATGGGCAAAGGACGAAACCGGTATGATACGGGCCAGAGCTGCATTTGGTTACAAAATATATCTCTTTCTCCTTCGTGGTCTTCGTTTCGATGATGTTGGGACATGAAAAGATCGTGAACAAAATGATAAATTAGCTGCTATTAGAAGTATATACACAGATTTTCTGAATAATTGTATGAGTAATTACTGTTTGGGGAAATACGTCACTATAGACGAAATGCTTGATCCTTTTAGAGGACGATGTGGCTTTGTACAATACATGCCACAAAAACATAGAGACAGACCGTACAAATGTTCAAATAAACTATTCGATATAGTACAGCGTTTAGTTTCTTGTATAAAAAACTCCAAAAGAAATATAACTGTGGATAATTATTATACTAGTTATCCTTTAGCTGATTATATCATGCAAAATGGCCTGACAGTTATTGGATCTTCAATATTCGGGTTTCAAGATAATATCTCCCTAGTTTCATATGTTCCTAAAAGAAATAAAGCTGTAGTATTGCTCTCCACCATGATCGATACAGACAAAATAGACAAAGATACATGAAAATCAGTAATGATTTTAGAATACACTAAAACAAAAAGTGGCGTCGATACCAAAAATATTGACCAAAAATGTGCTTCCTACACGACACAAAGGATTACCAGAAGATGGTCATTAGCAATATTTTTTCGCATACTAGATTTAGCTGGAATAAATTCCGAAGTTATTTATAATTGAAGGGGTGGCTGCAATAACCAGGCAGCTCCACTTTTTTACGAAAATGAGATTTTCAGTGACTTACTCTTAACAAAAATCGGCCGATCGTTCATTGCAACAAACGGGTATCTCTTAATAACGGCACATAACTGGCAACGATATTTGGAGCTACCTTGCTTTCGGTTTGTAGCAAGAACCGGGCAGCTCCTGGAGCTGCCTGGTTCTTGCACTTAACTGTTGACAAAATAATATAATAGAAAAGATATAAAAATATGCATGGAATATAAAAAATAAGTTTGATTCCTTCATGTATTTGTTTAGTTTCTATTGAATTTTATGTAATAATACAATAATTTTAATATTATTCTATTTCTAAACAGTTTGTAATACGGTCCTGTTCATTTTCCCATGCGCCGCCGTGAACTAGTTACTTACTCGTTTAGTCGGGCAAGCGCAGGTGCTCGTTGTGTTTTAGTTTAGTTCAGATCGACGTGTTGTTATACATAGATACACACTTTTCTTACGATTCGTAGTGAATAAAATTTAGTATTATTTATATTTGAAATGGCAAGTGAACTCAGTTCAAGTGAAAGTGAACCGTTTCAAGATTCGTCATCGGATTTCATTCCTGATTCCGAATCAAGTGAGGAGAATGCTGTAAACGAAGTTGCTGCAAGCAATGTTGCCACTACGTCTGGACTGGTTGAAAATAAAAAATCGAAAAAGAGGAGCAGGGAGCCGAATATGTGGAAGCGAAACCAGAGAAAATTAAGAAGATCTAAAGGTGAAGAGTACATTAATGTTAAAGGAAACATAGTGGAAAGACGAAGTAGAGGAGGTCCATGCCAGTGCCGGTTCAAATGTTTTGAAGGCATAAGCGAAGAAACTCTTGATAAAATTTTCACGTCTTTTTATGAAATAGGTGATAAAGCGCAACAAGATATCTATTTAGGTAAGGATAAGGATATTTAAACAAATAAATGACGATTCCAATAGCCTTCCATACCTGTTGGTACGGACGGCAAATAATGATTTTTACGAAATATTGATTTTCTGTTCTTTTTTTCAGGTGGTTTAATACAGACGAGAAACGTTGACAGAAGGCGACCGAAAGGAGGTGGTGGAGTTCCAAGAGGCCAAACGTTTTTATATAAAATAAAGAGAGGCATATTTGAGAAAAAAGTGTGTAAAACGGCATTTATGAACATTCACGCAATAACGAAAAGCAGGGTGGAGAGAATAGCGACTCATATGGCTTCACAGATAGTAGGTCCGAAAGACATGCGAGGGCGCCATGAAACTAGACCAAATAAAATCCCAGATCAAATTATCAAGTCCATTGAGGATCATATAAATAGCTTTCCAAGAAGAAAAAGCCATTATAGCAGAAATGATAACCTAAACAGAAGATATCTTTCATCCGAACTGAATTTAAGGCTTATGCACAGATTGTATTTAAAAAAATATGAACCAGAACAGCATAATCTATTAGACACACCAGAGTTTAAGCCAAAAGTTTCATACACATATTATCGGCGTGTATTTGTGGAAAATTTTAATTTAACCTTTGGCCACCCTAGAACAGATACTTGCAAAACTTGCGACATCCTTGACAATAAAATAAAATGTGCCAAAGATGATGAAACTCAAAACACATTGAAGGTGGAAAAAAAAGTGCACCTGACTAAAGCTGATACTTTCTATAAAGATTTAACAGAGAAAACTGCTTTGGCTAAGGAAGATCCCAGAGTTGAAGTCATGTCATTTGATTTTGAACAAAACATGCCCCTGCCACATGTTCCTTCTGGTGACGTGTTCTACAAGCGCCAGTTGTGGTTTTATCCATTTTGTATCCATAAGGGCAGCGTTTCGAAGAGTTACTTTTATGTTTTCGATGAAATAACGGGTCGGAAATCTCCAAATGAAGTGATAAGTTGCTTACACGATTTTATTAATAACTACATTGATCCTCAGGTAACAACCCTTTACGTTTATAGTGACAACTGCGCTGCGCAGAACAAGAACTCCGTTCTTGTTCACTTTTGGCAATCTCTTCTATTGCATGGAAGATTCAAGAGAATAAGACATCGTTATCCCGAACCTGGGCATAGTTTTTTGCCCTGCGACAGGTCGTTTGCTCTGGTGGAAAAAGAAAAAAGAAAGAAAGAAAGAGTTTATCTGCCAGAGGAATGGAGTCGCATGATAGCAAATACCAGTAAGAAGTTTATTGTGAAAACTGTTAAACAAGATATGATTCTAAACTATAAAGAAGTTCTTGAGCCATTTTTTAAGAAAAGCAATATTAAAAATAGTTTTGGTGCAAAATTTACCATATCGAAATATAAAGTTATCGAATTTAGTGATACACATAGAGAGACTGTTACGTGCTCAGAGTCAGCGAATGGTTTTGTGACTGAGGATTTCGTTCTTTTAAAGAAATCTTGTGTACCGATTTTTCCACAAGTACACAATAAGGTTTATAATGCACCGTTGCCTTTGAAAAGGGATAAGCTATTAAATGTCATGGAATTGGCCAGACAGTATGTTGGCGAGGCTGAAATGTGGTACTACCAACAACTTGTTCCTGTAGAGCCAAAAGAATGCCAAACTTCCGAAACTGAAGATGAACACTAGTAACCTAAGAAGAATATTACCTGTTTTTTATGTTTTCATATTCCACTGATTAGTTTGTATTTTGATATTAATGTAATAAGGACATTTTATTTAGTTTCTTTACTTTTTGTATCCAAATAACATATAAATAAACCTAAAACTATTTTTTTTGTATATTTTTGGCAAAGCAGCTCCATTTTTTTTTATTTTATTAAAATATGATATTTACAATATTTACAAAAACTACGTAAAAACTTTTTCTTTACATGCTTTCACCACAGGAAAAAAAAATAATAAAAAATAAACTAATTTTGAATTTTTGGGAGGTTTTTTTCGATTTCCCACAAATTTTAAAATACGGAGCTACCTGGTTATTGCAGCCACCCCTTCAATTGCACTAAGCCAAATATGTCGCCACAAAGAAGGAGAAAGTTCTTACTTGAATTAAGTTTCTCCCTGATGAGGGATCATTTAGAAGGCCGAGTGAAGAGATACTAACGCTTCCAAAAGATGTAAGAGAATTTCTGCTGCCTTTTGAAAGTGCCAAAGAATCCACCAGCACGGTAAACCAAAGTCGAAGTGGACGGTGCCATATATGCAGTGCGCATAAAAATAATAAAACAAATGTTTCCTGTGACTCATACCAACAATTTGTTTGTAAAAATCATAGTGAGAAAAAAATTCAGTGTAATATGTGTTTGTATCCTTTAATGGAGGAAGACTAATTTAATTATTTTGTATTTAGATACTTTTCTTTTTTGATCTTTTGTGAGAGAATATTTTTTATTGTAAACGTTTTTTTTGTTTTTATACTTTGCGCCTGAGTCGTTACATTATGTTAAAGTCATACAATAAATTGCTAAAAATAACGCTTTTCTTTTTTTGCGTCGTTTCCGAATTTTTCTAACAAAGTTTTGATAATTTTTAACTTTTAATACCATTTTTTCTATGTGCGGCATTAAGTGCCGCAGTGTGTCCATTCATGTAACTTTAAGAGACGTGGCTGCCGGAGGGTTAATTTATCATTAAATTTTTTACAGTCTGCTTTAAATATTTTCCTTCTAGGACACCAAGTTGGATACAGAATGTTCTAAAACAAATTATTCAGCGTCATCTGCGATTATACAAATTCAACCAAATATATTTACATTAAAAAATATGGTAATTTGGAATTATTTTAAAATTATTTAGCAGATTTGCCTTAAGTTTTTATGTTTTAGAATGAAGAATCAGTCAAAAATGAACATTTGCGTCAAGATCCCATTGAGACTGTTCCATGTCAATCTAATTTAATTTCCAATCCATTAGTTTCAAAAAAGTAAGTTTTAAACTAAATTTATATAATTTTTAATTTTAAAATAAAAAGACAGTGTCAACATAACTTTTTTTTAGGAAAATGAAGAGGCTGATGGAGTCGAAAAAGTTACGAATGCAAGTTATTATGACAAATTCACATTTTGTTTCGTGGACCATTTTTCCAGACATTTTCACCTGGCATTTTAATGAAATTGATGTCCAAAAAATTATGGGGGCTTCGCTTAAGTCAAAAAAAAAAGACGAGAGCTATTTACGTGTTTACGTAAAAAAGGAGAATTCTTAAGAAATAGGATAACTAATGTTTTAAGACCCGTAAAACGATTGGTACAAAGTAACACGTCTCTAAGAGACAGCTTCATGCCCTGCACCTATTGCTTTGGTTTTTATAAACGAAAATCTCTCTTTAAACACACAAGGAAATGTCCAGAAAATATGGAAATAAATACTAAACAAAAGAGACAAACATCCAAAGTGCACTGCTGGTGAGTACGTTGTTTAAGCATGGCAAGTTATTAGTTAAAGAACTATTTTCTCGAATGCGTGCAGACAAAATGAACTTAATCGCAGAGCGTGACTTTTTAATTTGTCAATACGCATATTCTTATATGAAAGGCAGAAAAACTAAGGGAAATTTAGACTTAGTCCGCCAAAACAAGCTTTTCCAATTTTGCTCAGCACAGGAAAATATTAATGGTATTATCGACTTGTTAAAACCCACAAAATTTTAAGAGCTGTCAACCATATTGCTCGAATTATATAAACATAAAAGAGATATCTAAATGTCATAGTCCAAGTCATTAGTACGATATATATATATATATATATATATATATATTATATATATATATATATATATATATATATATATATAAATATATATATAGTGCAGCCACGGCTGTGAACATTTACTCTTGATTTATTATTATTATTGTATACTTGTTTTGATTCGTTGTTTAACCTTTGTATTTTAGTTAATTTTAAATAAAGTGTTTTTAAAAACGCGAGTCTGAAAACGAGTTCTTTAATAGGCGCAGTCAGTAGGATACCTGTAGGTTGCAGCACATTCCAGATAATTGCAGTAAAAACCGTTGGTTTCCACCATTCATCCGGAAAACCTACAGTAAAAAAGTAAGTTACTGAGAATTTTCCTTACTCTCTATTACTAGCTCTTCTCCTTTATATTTTTTGAAAATTATTACCAGTTTATTTTATTTTTGCTATTTGTCAGAGATTGTAATAAATTTTCTTCATTTAAGTAATTTCTAAAAATATTTTATGCAAAGTGATATCGATAATTCAATTTGTAACTTAAGCAAAATGGCATTAAATAACACACCTACAATTCAAGCGGCAAAAGCTCTCGCCGACTTTTTACCCACATTTAATGGAGATCCATTAAAATTGGAAAGCTTTATCCAAAGATGTGATCAGTATTATCGCACTTATGGACAGACGACAGATAATACCTTGAAAGATTTTACCTTAAATGTATTATGTTCGAAGTTACAAGATAATGTATTAGACTTCGTAATGTGTAGACCAGATTTAAATACCTGGCCACTGATTCGAGGTACACTGAGAAACAACTTCGGGGACAGAATCGACAGACATACATTAAATAAGGAATTTTTACAAATAACAAAATACAAAAATGAAAATATTATAGATTTTTTGGCAAGAATATCACAACTCAAGTCAAGATTAGAAATTAAAATAAACTCAGAAGCGAATTTAAGTGCTGAACGGAAAACAATATTAATGGAACAAAATGAAGCAAACTCCATAGATATTATACTTGCAAACGTAGATGAGAAAACCAGAACGATTTTCGAAATAAAGGAACCAAAATCGTTTATATAAGCATCAGATATATTAAACAGATAATTTTATAATGACCAAAGAGTCGATTAAATGAACTCTTCAAATAAATTTAAAGGAAAACCTCAATTTCAACATTCAAAATCAAATAGTCCAAGTTATAACCAACAACACCGCAATTTTAATCCAAACTTTAATCATCGATATAACACACATTATCCATCTAATTCTAATTATAATCAATCAAATCACCATGAATAAAACAATCATTTCAATCAGCCTAATAGATCAAGGCAAATCTTTTCTAATTACAACCAATATAATTTTAATCGTTATGATCAAAATAAACATTTCAATCAACCAAGTACAACAAAGCAAAATTTTCCAAGTCAACCGACAAAAATTCAATCTCGACCTGTTCAAATCAAATTCTTTACAAACGAACAAGTTTTCGAAAAACCTAAAAAAGTCTTCGATCCAAAAAATTGTCCCAAAAATACATTCTGACCAGAACCAATGTCAACGACATCCAGAATCTCTTCCGGAAAACAAAAATTTCCCTTTATTCAGAGAGGCCCTTCAAACTTCCAATTTAAAGAAGTTTATCAAGTAGAAGACGAAAATGAGGATATTGTTATACATATAGTCACCTTCCAAATCCCCAAATGCACTCCGTAAACAGAAATGGAAATTTTCAAGAGGAACATCACGAAAATCCAAACGATTAACCCATCACATCGATTTAAATAATACAGTTCCCAATTCTCTCCCATATATTCAATTCCAGGCGGGCCTCTCTGAGGCAAACCAATTCTCCAAACTTCCAATTTGAAGAGCTTTATCAAGTAGAAGACGAAAATGAAGGTAATCCCTATTGTTATACATATAGTCACCTTCTAAATCCCCAAATGCACTCCGTAAACAGAAATGGAAATTTTCAAGAGGAACATCACGAAAATCCAAACGATTAACCCATCACATCGATTTAAACAATACAGTTCCCAATTCTCTCCCATATATTCATTTCCAGGCGGGCCTCTCTGAGGCAAACCAATTCTCCAAACTTCCAAATTGAAGAGCTTTATCAAGTAGAAGACGAAAATGAGGATAATCCCTATTGTTATACATATATTCACCTTCCAAATCCCCAAATGCACTCTGTAAACAGAAATGGAAATTTTCAAGAGGAACATCACGAAAATCCAAACGATTAACCCATCACATCGATTTAAACATTACAGTTCCCAATTCTCTCCCATATATTCAATTCCAGGCGGGCCTCTCTGAGGCAAACCAATTCTCCAAACTTCCAAATTGAAGAGCTTTATCAAGTAGAAGACGAAAATGAGGATAATCCCTATTGTTATACATATAGTCACCTTCCAAATCCCCAAATGCACTCCGTAAACAGAAATGGAAATTTTCAAGAGGAACATCACGAAAATCCAACGATTAACCCATCACATCGATTTAAACATTACAGTTCCTAATTCTCTCCCATATATTCAATTCCAGGCGGGCCTCTCTGAGGCAAACCAATTCTCCAAACTTCCAATTTGAAGAGCTTTATCAAGTAGAAGACGAAAATGAAGGTAATCCCTATTGTTATACATATAGTCACCTTCCAAATCCCCAAATGCACTCCGTAAACAGAAATGAAAATTTTTAAGAGGAACATCACGAAAATTCAAACGATTAACCCATCACATCGATTTAAACAATACAGTTCCCAATTCTCTCCCATATATTCAATTAAATTTCCCAACTCACATCAAATTACTAATTGACACAGGCTGTCACCCATCTCTCCTAAGACCCTACATTGTCGAAAAATACTTTTCAGAAAAAATCATAAGACACACAACTCCGATTATTACGTGTGCAGGGTCCCAATAATCCGACTTCAAAGCCAAAAATCCCATTTTACAAGAATTTCACTTATCCGAACCTCTAGACTTTGTCTTATTTGATTTCCATAACTATTTTGACGGTATAATAGGAATACGAGAACTTCGAAAATTGCATTTAAATTTAGATTTAAATCGCCAAATCCTTTTTAACCAAAACTCAGCGATCCCCCTTAATTATAGAAACGATTTCAATACTCAAAAGATAGAAATTCCACCTTTTTCGTCTGTAATAAAAAATATACAGACATCATTACCAGATGGAGATATATTTCTTAATGACATTATTAATGAAACAAAAACAATAAAAATCTCATCAAGTTTAGTTCCTGTTAAAGACAGACGTGTAAAAATTGAATTTTGTTAATAAAACATTTCACACACAATTAATTAACATCGATAACAACTTTCTAAATAATTTTGCGGAAAATTTTGATAGGTACAAGAAATTTTAATTTCTTTTCAATGAAAGAAATTATGAACATTACTATAAAGGATACAATTAGCACGAAGGACCAGAAAATACCAAGATATTTTTCATAACCCTGAAGACAAATTGACTTTCACAAATCAAGTAAAACACAGCATTAAGACCACTGATGAAATTCCAGTGTATTTCAAATCATACAGATATCCCCACATACACAAGGAAAAGATAAGAAAACAAATCAATAAAATGTTGGAAGATGGAATAATCAGACCATCACAGAGTCCGTGGAGCTCTTCCATCTGGATTGTTCCTAAAAAATTAGACGCTTCCGGAAAACAAAAATGGCGAATCTTGGTAGACTATAGAAAAATAAACGAAAAAACTGTTGACGATCGCTACCCATTACCTTCAATTCAGGATATACTAGATAAACTTGGCAGATGCCAATATTTTACTACAATTGACTTAGCTTCTGGATTTACACAGATAGAAATGGACAAAGAGTCTATTCCTAAGACCGCTTTAAAAATGCACCCGTGACATTTCAAAGAGTAATGGATAACGTACCCAAAGACATTTTAAATAAAATTTGTTTTTTTATATATGGATGACATAATAATATTCTCCACTTCACTTCAAGAACACATAAGTAATATAAAACAAGTCTTTAAGAGATTGAAAGAAGCTGGTTTAAAGATACAATTAGACAATACAGAATTCTTTTGCAAAGATGTAGAATTTTTAGGACACGTCATTACCCCAGAAGGCATTAAACCTAATCCGAAAAAAGTAAATGCAATAAAAAAATTTCCCATCCCAAAAACTGCCAAAAAGATATTAAATCATTTCTAGGACTCATAGGCTATTACTGAAGATTTATAAAAAAATTTGCCAAATTGACTAAGCCGTTAACATCATGCTTAAAGAAGGGAATGCAAATCAAACACACTCCTGTATTATATGAATTTATAGAAAGTTTCGAACTTTGTAAGAACATCCTACTGAATGATCCTATCTTACAATACCCAGATTTCAACAAACCTTTTAATGTAACAACAGATGCTTCCAATTTTGGAATGTCACTACAGTATCGTGACCATAAACCTTTACAATGGCTTTTCCCCTTAAAAGAACTCAATTCCAAACTAATTAGATGGAAATTTAAATTAGAGGAATACGATTACCAGATTATTTATAAGAAAGGCAAATTAAACACAAACGCAGATGCTCTCTCAAGCCTGCTCTTGATCACAACGATGTACAAGATATTATAAATATCAATCCCTACCATAATATAACGCAAGAATTTATTAACGAAATAATTGACTAAAAATTACCAATACCAGAAGAAGAAAATATCCAAAAAGAAACACTACCACTAGAAGATACCCAAAAAGAGACAAAAATAAAAATTCTTTCAAATATAGTAACACCAAATACAGAAGAGAAATCTGACGATTTAGAAACGGTGCATACTAGTCTAGAAGATCCCATATTAAATATACCGTATGCAGAAAAGGCCATAAATATATACAAAAATCAAATAATAGTAACTTCTGCAAATATATCGAAATCAAAATATACATACGAAAAAATATTCGACAAAAATAGATATCATTGGCAAATACCAAAAAATGATTTTGAGGAAACACAGTTTCTATGTTTAATTAACGAGACCATAAAACCCAATACAAACCTATTGCCTATTATTTAAAAACAAAGACCTCGAGATACCTTTTATTCGTTTTATGACAAACTCATTTAAAAATAATGCATTTTCCCTGGTCATTTCAAATAAAATTCTAACAGATATAACGGAAGAAGCAGAAAAACAAGAAAAGTTAAAATTTTACCACGAAACGAAAATAAACCACAAAGGCATTAATGAAAATCTCGCAGCACTCAAAAAACATTTCTACTGGCCTGACATGGACAAAGATGTCACAAATTACGTCAACGCTTGTGACCTATGTCAAAACTCAAAGTACGAAAGACATCCCAACTCAATTATTTTCAAACCAACACCAATTGGCAATTCTCCTATGAAACACATTATATCGATAGATTTGAGTTTAGTAACCAAAATTTCCTTACCATTATCAATAACTTTTCTAAATTTGGTCAAGCCTATCCTATAATTTCAATAAACGCCATGGAAATTGTTAACAAATTGACATTCTTTATAAGTCACTACGGAATACCCAACAAAATCACATGTGACAATGTGTAACGAAAGATTACTTTATCGTTACTGAGAAATTTAAAATAACTTAATTCTGCCTGTAAGGTATGCAACCAACTATACATGTAATCGTATTATCAATTGTTTATCAATTGGTCAAACTGCTTACCTGCCGCTTCCGCTTAGCTTGGAACTGACGGAAGCCGACGATTTTAAAAGTGTAAGAGCTCACTTTATATCTAACTTTCGAACGGGTCAGAAGAGTGATCCTTCAACGACCAACGCCACGAGGTTAAAGTTATTAGGAAAAAATTTTAAATTATTCAGAGGTGAATTTAAGTTAAAGAAGGCGTTTTTTTTTTAAATATTAGAAGTTTTGGGAAAAGAAGATTTTGGTTTAGTTGTTGAAATATTGTTGCGTTGGGTGAGTTTCATTTTAATTAAAGTACATCATTATTTTTTTAACCATTATTAGTTTCATATTAATATCATTTATTCAATAATTTTACCTTAATTAGATCAGTCAAATCACGTTCAGGGATTCCACTACGAGGTGTCGAACGAGTAACATCGTTTTATATTTTGTCGTGCTTACTAAAACATAGTGCAAAAACAGTGAACATAAGTGTACCTTCAACTACAAATAAATGTATGTATAATTCACTCATTACTAGTTGAGGTTTGTTTTTGTTTCAACTGATTAAAATCACAAAAGAAAAAATTTAAACAGGATTGCCTTAGA
>NW_027312244.1:0-34262 GCF_040954645.1 Diabrotica undecimpunctata | reverse complement strand
ACGCGCTATCTCAGAGTCCAGTTCATAAGCTAACGTCTAAAGGTGGGAAATTTTCTATAATTCTAATGTAATGTAAAGTAAATTATAGGTTAATATCGATAATTTCTCAGCTCTACTACTTTCATCTCTTTTTATTTCACAACGTATTATGTTTTCTATCTTTTGCGTTATTATGCCGGTTCTTAAGGCACTCATCCCTGTATATTTAAATAACTAATAAGATTTCATGAATAAATTGATATTAAGAAGTTCAGATTAAAATTTTTTAAACTATTTAGGACAAGCTTAAAATTCAGCAATGTTTAGGATTTTTGTTAAGCAAAACAATATTCAGTATGTTATACTGAATATACAGTACGTAAATCTTTCAGCTGGACATAGGTAATATACATTGAGGTAAGTGTGATAACTGTGCTTTCTGAAGTATATGCCAATATTCCACGACACTAAGTGATAGCCTACAATTACCTTTAACAAGAAATTTAAAAATGTGACTAAAATGTAATACGATATTCGAATTCTACGAGATGTAAATCAAGTACGAAGTTTACTAATAAGAAAATTAAAATTATATTGGTTCACAATATTTTGATAGCTCTCCGCACATTTTAATGGGTAATATATGGTCTTTTTCAGGAACCAGCTATAACAACAAACGAATTTACGAGACGTTTTAGCAAATTATTATTTGGTCAGCACAATGTATGTGAAATTGTAATTATTTACTCTTGTCAGTGGCGTTTCATGAAGGTTTTCATTTCATAAAATGAAAATAGGTACACAACGTTTTTTTTTTAATAATTTGTTTAGGTAAAAATTAATTGCCAAATAAAAAATATAACGATTGTTAGTAAAAAGGTTTTTATTTATAATCATTCATATTCTGGTGTTTTAAGCGGAGAAACTTGGATGGTATGTGGAGTGAGTAACATTAAGCCACAAACCCCTTTCTTTTGTAGTACTGTTTATCCATAGGTATATCCAACACACTAGCCTATTCTAGCCCAAATAGCAGACTATTTAGTCTTTATACTGTTACGTGACTCTTTTTGTTTTCTGGTCAGGATTTGAACCATCAATTCACTAGATCATTTATAGTGAATCTAGGCCGCTCGGCTATCTAACTCACGATTTAATTCTAGTCGTAAATAAACCCTTTATGTATTTTTAAAATATTAATAAATAGTTAAATAGATAATCCTACAATAAAAATTAATTTGTATTCTGAGATTTTAAATTATTGTTCTCATACCTAGCATATTTAGCACAATTAAGTAAATCCATTCTTAACCGTCTTGGACAAAAAATAACATTAACCCATTATGACCTGAGGTATTTTTTTTGTAATTTATTAAAGAAACTAATATATTTTTATTAAAAATGTATAATAATAGTCAAATTAACAATTTTTTAACCCACTTACTTATTAACTAACAAAAAAAATATGTGTTACATAAATGTAAGCCTAGGTCATTACGGTACCGTAACTAAAATAAAATAAATTCTTAATAAACACAATGAAATTTATATTATAACTAGAATGTCTTCATATTCTTCTTCTTCTTTGACATCATAACCCTGGATGGGTCTTTGCCTGTCTGGCTATGTCCTTCTATTCAGATCTCTCTTGTGCCCTTCTTCTCCATTGCCATATGTTCATTGTTTTCAGGTCGTCTTCCACGTCATCCAACCATCTCGTTCTGGGCATTCCTTTTTTTCGCCTTCCTATGGGCTTCCATTGTAACATTTTCTTTGTTGTTTTTGCATCGTTTTGTCTCTGCACATGTCCCAGCCATGACAGTCTTTGACTTTTCACAAATTTTACAATGTCATAACCTTCATTTAACTCATTAACCTCGTCGTTTCTCCTGATTCTCCATGTGCCATCTTCCTCTTGTACCGGGCCATATACTTTCCTCAGTATTTTTCTCTCGAATGTCCTGAGTTAGGCTTCATCTTTTTTTCGTCATTACCCAAGTTTCACATCCATAGGGTTACTACGGGTCTAATCAGTGTTCTGTAGATAGTCATTTTGGTTCTTTTGTCTAATAATTTCGATGCCATCAATCTTTTATTAGCATAGTATGTACGATTCCCGCTGGAAATACGTGCATTAATTTCGCTACTTACGGAGTTCTTCTGACCGATTTCAGATCAATTCGAGATATGTAAAGGCATCCACTCGTTCGATAGTATAGTTGTCTATTGTGATATTATTTTCATTGTCAGTTATTCTTTTGACTGTCATATACTTCGTTTTTCTTCGTCTGCCTATGCAGTAATTTGTACTGATTTGGTGTTTATATGGCCGGTTATATTGGTTTTTCTGATGACTGCCCTCAAGAACTAGGTTGAATAGCATGGTTGATAGGGCATCTCCCTGTCTTACTCCCATGTTGATGTTAAACAGGGGAGACCAGTTCTCCATCTACTCTGACTGCGGCTTTTGAACCCTGCAACGTCATTTTTATGAGGCTGATGTATTTCTTGGTATACCTAGATTACAAAGGTCTTCCAGCATTCTGTCTCTTTTCAAACTATCAAAAGCTTGTTTAAAGTCTATATACATATTTATATAGGTCTATATTGTATTCATAAGCTTTTCTTGTATCGTTCTTAGTATGAATATTTTATCTGTAGTGGCTCTATTTGGTCTGAATCCATTTTGATAATCACCAATTATATTTTTGGAGTATTCTAATAATCTATTGTAGATTATACCAGAAAGAATTTTGTATATTACATTTAGCAATGTATTTGGCCTATAATTCTGGCATTCCCTCTTATCTCCTTTTTTTTTAATGAATGTCTTCATATGCAAAGTATAATTGCAGTCAATACACATGCCGACATCACATCAATCATTGACTCATCAAGACAGGGGCTCAACGAGAAAAAAATGTTTATGAAAATTATTTTTTACCATATTTGCAAGCGGTCGGAGTTTACAGAGTTTGTCATTAGCATCTACCTTGGAGTTATCTGCGTAGTGTATAAATCGCATTATCTGAGTAAGTGTACGTACACACAGACTGCTATGGCGCGAATCAGCGATGCAATGCTTCGCTATGCGATGATATCAAACACTTGTATCTTAAGTGCCTAGTTCAAATAGCGCGCGATTTAGTGCGATGCGATCCCATGCTAATAGCGACTAGTATGCGCTTCGGTTTGGTTTTCAAAAATGTTTGATTCCATCGCCAGCAGTCGCACGTCTAGCGAGCGATATGGACTAGGAAAAATTAATAAACAATAATGAATAAATTATGGGTTGAGGTTGCAGTGAAAGTTAGAAGTGAGAAGTAAATATTAATTAATGTTTATTAATAATTAGGTTACTACATATGCTCTTGCTTATTTGAGGTGTTTGTTAATTGGAAAAACATTCTGTCCCGAAAATAAAAACTTCACCAAAATGATAAGTTTAGTATGGGTTAGTGATGAGTAATATATCACAACCGGCGATTTTATAGCTGCTATTTGAAAATCGCAGTTAGCAACTGTTATTGAAAAATAAAAATAGCCGCGATTCTGAATACAGCTATTTATAAGAATATGCGATTGCGAATCGAATAGCAATAGGAATGATGAAGGGCGATAGTGAGATACCCCTTCCATAATATTTGGTGTGATGTACAAAATATATCTGTATATTTTATAAGCTGAATAACGGGGTACTGGTAGCGTTATGTAGTGGTGATTAGAAAAATATTATTTATTTATGTCTAGTTTAAAGTTTTCTATTTTATTACTGATGGTATACTTTAAAATAAGTAAATCACTAAAGTAATATATACGAATAGTCATTTTTCTATTTTCTGATGACCTATTCGTATACTGTATCGAGTGAATGAAGCACATATTACTAGTTTAAGAGTATTTTAAGATTTAAGAGTTTGTTTATTTTTTAAATAAAAATGTCTTTAAAAAGGAAAATGAGTGAAATGTGGAATTTTTTTTGAACCTTTTGATAAAGTTTTAAATCCAAGATTTAAAACGTTTGGATTTTCTGAAATAAATTCAGGTGAGAATGCAAACAATGTATTATAGTAGCAGTTTCAGGAAAAATATGCAGACGAACTTCGCAAAAAAAAATATTTCAGAAACAGATTTATGTCCTGAAACAAAATCCACTATTTCCACTGATAGTGGTGAACTCTCAATCTGGAGCTCTTTCGACAAGTCTGTGACAGTAGCTCAACCTCGGGGAACCAGCAAATCTCGTGTCATTATTGAGGTACAAAGATTTTTAGAGGATGAAATTTTACCAAGAGATGAAAATCCCCTAAACCTGGTGGCGCGAACACAAATACCACTATCCCACTTTATCAATAATAGCACAAGAAAAATTATGTGCTCTGGCTTCCTCAGTACCTTGTGAAAGGCTGTTTTCAAAAGCTGGGCAAGTCCTTAATGAAAGACTTAGTGAGAAAAGGCAAGAGAACAAAAATGTTATTATTTCTAAATATGAATTACCAATATTGTGATAATATTGAATAATACCCTTACTTTGTTAATTGTACAGAATAATGGTACATAAAAAGTTCATTTTTCTCAAAATTCTCATTGCTGAATGTTGTCTTTTATTGTTTCAGAAATAAATAATTATTATTATAATTAACATTATTTTTATCATAATAACAATCCTTCGCCGTCACTGCTAATTTCGTAACTATAACATGTGCGTTTATAAATAAGATGGCTACAATAAGACTGCGATCATTCTTTCTATCCCATAATGTTCAATTTCGCTGCTAATATAATATCGCTACCCGCTATTAACCGTTATGTTATATATGGGATCGCAACAAAACTGCGATCGCAATAGCAAGTAAAAATAGCAGCGATTTAAAAATAGCAATCGCAAATAGCAGTGCTATTGAAAAATAGCAACTTGGCTCATTACTAGTATGGGTTATCAAAACTGTGTTTAAACAGAACTCTGAATAATATATGAAAATGTTAACGAATTTTGTTAATAAATAATAATTATTTTTCCACTATCAAAATATTCAAATAATCAAGACAATAAAAGTTAAATGCTGCTGATGCTATTAATAAATAATTCCTAGAAATACACACTTGGGCATATTATAAAAGTTAAGATTGAATGGAATGTCGCAACATGACTGGTAATCTACCATCAAGTGAAGTAAATTATATGATGTCTGAGAATGTTTACAGCGATTCACTTAATGGTGAGTATGACCTGTTATCACAAGATAATGGGATTCTAACTCAAGAATATTCTGGGTAATACGGAAACTTCTAACGACAATACTTCATTAGGTAACGAAGAACTCCAACCTAATACCTCATCCCAGATGATTTGAATATCGAGCTATTCATACCTTTGGAAGAAAAAAAATTAGAGTTACTAGACTCTGCAACTAACTCAAAACATAATAATGATGAAGATTATAATTTTTTAATGAGTTTCTACCTACCTTAAAAAGAATGCGTAAGGACACTAAAATGTGGTTCCGTTGAAAGATGCAAGAGCTTCTGTATAATTGTACTTTTCACAACCAACAACAACATGAACAATCCCATATGAGTACAGTTGCAGCGATTTCTTTTGGTTCACGTACGTCATCAGATTCCACCCCATCTCATTTACAACTATAAAGATGTGTACGTATATTAATAAAACGGTTCTCTAATATTCTTGTGTATTTTTTATAAGGATTATAATAGTGTTGCACCATTGAGAGACTATATTGGATAAACACCACACTATTTATATTTCCCAAGGAAATCTAATTAGTTTTATGTAAGTTTTTAACTCTGAAGTGTGAGCGTGTGCGACGGGACTCCCTGTATTTTTTGGTAGATTTATGAAAATATTGGATATACTATTTTAATATTTAAACTTACCTTAAAGTTATTGTAAGCGTTCTTTAATGCCTATTGGTTTCCTCCAGTTTTTGTGCATTTTCTCTACGTAAGAAGTTATACCTCTCTGAATGTAGTCGAACATTTCAAAAGACATCCGAAAATATTCTCGAAATTTATCAGGATGCATAATTAGTTTGGCAACTAAATGATGAAACTCTCCAGATGTCGCCTTCTCTCTATTAATTTTATGAACCCATTTACGTTTTCTATTTAAACACTAGTTTGTATTAATAAATATTGTACTTTAACAATGATTTTCCGCCAATATTTATTTCAGTTTTCTTTCCATCGTCACGTTCGACACAGAAAAGACTACGGTGGCGACTAGCTCACAAGCATATCATTGTATTGAAACACCACAGGTAATAGCTTGCTATGTACCGCATAGCATAGCAAAGCATAGCATCGCTGATCGCGCCATAGCAGTCTGTGTGAACGTACACTAAATCGTTCCCGTCTCATGGCAATATAAACGGCTTCATTTCGCATATCAGGTTGGTTGTCCCAAAAATGTCGCTTGCTAGGTTTGCAGTCGTATCCACTCACGACTAGAATGACAATCAAACATCGAATTTCTTTCGCCCGTAATTTGAGGATCTGGACAGTTTTTAAAAAGGGCATACCATCTTGTTTCTGTTACTAACATCATAATTATCAACTAACATTTTTTCGAACAGAGCCACAGGATCTTCGATAACTTTTTTATTACTTTGCAAAGGAAAATTTCGTGCATTTGATGGAACTAAATCACAATTCTCATTCCAGTTGATTTTACTGTTAAGTTTATTTTTTTTTTGGGACATCGCTCCTGCTTTTAAAATTCTCATTTTTTATAGTTTCTCCATCTGTATTTTGTTCGTATGCATCATCTGAAAGAGCTTCGTCATCATCACCATCTATATATTTTTTAAATGTAATTTTTACTTTGGACATAAGTTAACGGCCAGTTAGATTGTTAAAGTGCCTCCCTTATCCTCATTTCCATCATCCTTATCCGTTAATTCACTGGCATCCGGAGGACCAATGAAGATTTCATCTGCATCATCTATATATGCTAGTTCTATGCTTCTTTTAGAGTTAAACCTCGTCTAGAAAGAAATAAAGAGTAAATACTTATTTCAAGGTTAAAAAGGACACGTACTCCAGAGAAGCCTGCGTTACATATATTTAACCCTACAATTCAAAGCTGTTTTTTTTCCAACATACACAAAGTATTTTATACGTTTTCACAGACAACAACAAAAAAGCATTATTTAACAGTGTTCTTGTAAAAATATCATGCATTTTACTCTAAAAATAAGATTTTTGTAACACTTACTCCAAAGGAATGCTATGCTCCATGATAGTTGCTAAATTATATCTGATTCAGACTGCAGTTACTCACTAACTAAAAACAACTATCAGCGTGGCTTTCCACATAATGCTTTTTCTGTTGTTTTGAATGCCTTACATAGCCATCTACGTGATTATAGAATCTTGAAAATTCATTGACTCTTCTGACTCGTTGGCGTCAATCCTTACTATCAGGTTTAATAAGATTTGCGATTATCACATCCAGCTCTTACATTCTCTTTTATTTTCAATACATGGCCAATAGCCATTTTTCAATTTGTAGGATGTATGCAATCTATACTGGTCCCTAATAGGCGCTTAACATCGTCAATTTTAAATGTTACGTTCTCTCGGACAACATATCGCTTCATTTGAGCAAAAATTAGTTTAATTGGATTCAACTCGCAATGGTAAGGTAAAAATCTCAAAACAGTAATACCATGAAGTCTAGCCAATAAATCAACAGCACATTGACGATATCTACCACGATGCTCCTTGAATATTGCCACTAGTTCTGCTTTGACTATATCCTCTGTAAATGAAATACATTTTTCTCGTAGCCCAGCTCCGCATGATGGATTTTCTATCAGTCATCGTGGAATGCACTTAACAAGGCGGCTATGATAAGATGCCTTATCCAATACTATGACAGAGATACTATCTGCACGCTGGAGAATGTTCTCGAACCACTTCTGGAACCTTATGGAGTTTTTTTTATGATAGTCTCCAGTTTTGTCGATATAAAAACAAGAACACCATTTTGCAGAAGAACACAATACATTCAACTGTTGCCACTGATGCTCCTGTTAAAAAAGAACAGCGACTAACGTTTTCGTTGAAGGTAGTGTTTTTTAGTCGATCACATATCTTCCAGATAATTTGTTTTTTTCGTCTTGTGGGACGGGTCTATGACGTGGATGTCGTAAACTTATACCACTGGTTAAATCTATTTTTATTCTACAAAAAACCATAAATAGAATATACCAAAAAATTGTGTAACTTTAACCTAATATTTTGTCTTATTTCAAAATAAAAAAAAACTACTTATTAAGACAAAGCAATCGAATATAAATTTAACAGCCTATACTGTAATAACAACGATAAACACAAATTGCAAAAACTGTTCGCATGTTTTAAATAAGATGTTTGCCGATTTATTGATCATTTACCCGTTATGCAACAAAAATGTAATACAACGATAAGTATGAATTTCATAGTAGCACTATTTTCACCGGCGCAGCATATTTAATTGTTGATAAAATTTTTAGATAACATGAATAATTTTTTTTAAATGAATGATATATGTGGATTTAAGAAATTCTTTCGTTAAAGCTTTAATCATAGAAAGTCACGTACCTATATTGCCAGAATAATAAGGTAAGGTCGGGTAATTACGAAATTCACAGAACGACAAAGGCACTAACAGAGACATGATAGAATTAATTTATAATAAAAGAATTCAATTATAAAAAAAATAATGAAATAACCACGCTGCTGGAATTGTATGATTTTTCAACAGGTGGCCTGGACGTCAGCAGTGGGCTTAAGAAAGCGAAGTTGCTACAATTACCTCAATGTATATTACCTATGTCCACCTGAAAGATTTACGCAATGTGTTGTAAATTTATGAATATTAAAAATCTCTGCTGTTACTGAAATAAATTAAATTTACAGGATAATTTCGACAACGTCGCTTAATGTTTACCTAAGTTTCATCTGGCTACATTGACAATAGAGTGCTTAAAGGGTTTGGTAACTTCTTGTTGTCGTCAGTTTAGTTGTTCACAAGGTAAAAACTTACGACTTTCTTAAGACGATTGTGCGCTTGTTTTTGATCCATTATAAATTTAATCGTTGTAGATATAAATATAATTTAGCATATTTTATTAAACTAAAGTTATAACTGATCAAAATTTTAGGCCCCAAACATTTTTAGAAAAAATGCGATAGTTTATTATGCCAATAACTATTATCAATAATTTGGGTATACTAAACCAGAGACGTATTTTTGTTTTCGTTGTTTATTACTCTGAGATAGCGCGTAGTGAGTATACCAGCATCTCTTTTTATTCGGGAGAGAGCAAGTGGGGAGTTTATTAACTCTTTTTTACCCACCTTATGTTCATGAACTTATAACTTTCCCACCTCACATTTTTTAGGTACCAAATATTGTTTTTAGCATTTAGTGCCTTTTCTACTCAAGTTATATACCAGCAATATATTTCAAAATTTACTTTGTTCACCTTCCATATCAATAACATACTCAAATCAATTAACATTTTACCCTAAAATAGCATAATTAAAAAATCCCAACTTCCTACACATATATTTGCTTTCCACATTCCGTGTACCAAATGTCGAAAAAACATGTAGGGCCTTGTATAAAAATCTTTAGTTCTCCACCAATGAATTCAGATGTCTGTGTAGTTAGTTTTGTACCTACATTCATAACTTTTATCAACCATTTAGTCCACCTACAATAATACCAATTTTACAAATTTCCAATAAACTTTCAGATAAATCTGAATTAATAATACTACTTTAAATTACATATTGATTACAACATAATTGTACATATTGCTGGCTACTGTTGCATTTAAACACATACCACTGGTTACATTGACTGCTTTGTTCAGGTTTCCGTCTTAATATGCCATTTTAATTAGTTGCGATCAACAAGTCCTCACAGAAACTTCATCTAGCAAACTTAGTGGAGTCTTACGTTGCCATGTAATCAATTCGCATTGTAATTAAGCATCCTAAATTAAATTTTAATTATCAAAATTGTAACTAAAAGTTAATCATATAACATTTAGAGGGTTTTATCCATGCATTTAGTGGCTCTAAACATATACATCCAGTAAGTATTAACTACACTTTTTGAAATTACCTTGGTCAAAATTTTAACTTACACGTTTGATTCAATTAAAGTGGTTATACTTTTAAGGATAGGACTGATGATGGAATAGGTATTTCGAAAACGTTCTGCGATGTAGCCCGATAGGGTTTTTTATTATTTTACCTTTTATAAAATAATTTTTAAATAAATTTTTTGCTGTATTAAAATTTTGGAGAGAGCAAACTACTGAAATTCTAAAAATATTAGAAATGGTTTATTGTCGGCGGGCTTTTTCCATGAAATGTATCCGCAATTGATTATTCTGAATGCACTGGCAAGACCAAAGGAAAAGTTAAAGATACGGAAGTCAGTGAAATTACATTCGAAACATTTAAAAAAGTTGTTGGAGGGAAAAGAATTAAAAGGTTAAAAACTTTTTTGGAAGTAAATCATATAATTCAATTTTTTGACGTTGTTTTATATTTATAAAGAGTTTTTGAAGGCAAATCCATCCGTGAATACCAATCAACTGGAAGATATAGATAAACGCAAAAATACAGATCAGCAGCGAGGAACGGCACAACTCCATGGGAGGATCTAATCTAAAATATGTGAGCGAGAATTAAATCTTAAAATCGGATATTTACAGGACGAAAAAATACGGATTTTATTAAGTATACTTCGGAAATTATTATAAATGAGCGAATGTTTGAACCTCTTGTTAAATAAATGATCTTCATCAATCAGTTGTTATGTTATTTGGTAGAAAACTACTGAAAATAAAGGAAAAAAGGAAGGAGAAACTACCATTTGTTCTGACTTCTTCCGTTAGGAAAAAGGCAATTGAAGAAAATATAGCTATAAAAAAAGAACTGGAGGCGAAGAAACAGAAACGTAAGACTGCAAGGTTGAACAAAAAACAACTAAAAGAATATCAAATAATACAAAAAAAAACACCAAATAACACTAACGTTAAACTTATTTTTTAAAAATAATTTTTTTAAGGTGCTCTCTCCATTACTGAAAGTTGGCTATAACTACAGCAAATTGCTTTCTATCTTGAGCTGTTTTTAGTATTGAATGTGTGTCCATGCCTGTCCAGTCTTTTACATTTTTCAGCCAAGAGCATTTTCTTCTTCCTGGACCTTTTCTTCCTTCCACTTTCCCTTCCATTATCAGTGTTGGAAGTTGTATTTTTCTTCCCTGTAAATATGTCTTAGATAACTAGTTTTTCTGGTTTTTACAATATTTAGGAGTTCTATCTCAGTCACCATTCTTCTCAGCACTTCGTTGTTGGTCACGTGCTTTGTACAAGAGATCTTCAGCATCCTTCGAAAAACCCACATCTCAAAGGCTTCTACACGTCTCATACTTGTGATTCCGAGAGTCCATGTTTCCACTTCGTATAGCAATATGGAATAAATAAATGTTTTTACAAATTGGTATCGAATATCCAACGATAAGGTAGAGTTTATTCGGAATTTTTTCATTCTTTGAAAAGCGGACCTAGCATACTCTATACAAGCACGTATTTCAACGTCGTAGTCAAGATCGTTTGTTATCCAGCAACCAAGATACTGGAATTTTTGTACCTGTTCTATATGTTTGTTGTAGATAGTAAAAAATAATACAGATCCAGAAATCATCACAACCAGAGCAGGTGATATAGAAAAAAATTATCCCAATATAAAATTTTCTCTAAATGTAAGTGTTAATAGATATTCAAGCAAGGAAGTATCTAAAATAATACACGCAAACGATTTTGATGCTTTTCTCAACGTAACGAAAATAAAATGGACATAAATGGACTTCCAACATAGCCCTGAAAACATCTAAAGTTATTTTACTGTTGTGCCATAAAGAACAAAAAGAAACCTGTTTAGTGACCACAGTGAAAATGAAGTAGCTAATAATTACCACGAATATGATTATTATTAAAACATCTGCTCCTAATTCATTTAAGAATAAAACTATATATACTGGCTTGTGCTATACGTGTATTAATAATATAACACGTATTCAATATGGAGTAAAATGTTTAAATTGTTTCAGAACATACCATATAATTTAATTTTGAAACCAAATTAGTCTTTGATCACTAAAATTATATATAGTCGGTTCGCTATATTTACGCGGGTTTCGGATTAACAAAATTATGCTAATGACTCATTGATAACCAGTTGCAGTAAACGACTTCCCAGAAAATTAGGTAAAAACTGCATTAATGGTCATATTTTAAAATACATTAAAATAACATTAGGGTAGGTATAAATTTGTTACAATATTGCAGTTAAATTGATTCTTTACCAGTGTTGACATTGTATGTTTGGTGGAAATATTTAAAAATGCCTAGACGTGTGTTAGATGTAAATAGTCTAATTTGTAGTGTACATAAGTATTTTACGGATGAAAAAGAAAATGGCGGTCCTTTAAAATCGGTAATGTCTGTTCAACAACGCGTATGTGATGCTCTAGGAATTAGTGAAACCAAACTAAGAGGAGTATTACAAAATCGCAATAATGAACGGCCGAAAGAAGATCACCAAAAAACTCCATATCATTAAAAACGAAAGATATTCCAGATGGAAAAAAATTTGAAATTCGTGATACCATTTATCGAATGCGAGCCAACAAGGAACATGTGACCTTAAATACAATTCTCTCGGAATTAAAAGATAGAAAATTTGACGAAATTGGCAGAACAAGTCTATGACAAGTGATACATAATTTGGGTTTCAAATTTCAAAAGGAGGATAACAGAAAAGCCCTTTGTGAAAGAAGTTCTGTTGTGCATAAAAGAATTAACTTTCTAAGAAAATATTCTAAATTAAAAGAAGAAAGGGCAAATTTTATATATTTAGACGAAACATGGATATTTTCTAGGGGTGCAACCAAGAGAATATGGCAAGATGATAACGTAAAGTCTATCAAACATACTGATGGAGAAGGGAAGCGACACATAATTTTACATGCAGGAGGGAAATCGGGTTTTATAGAAGGTGCTGATTTAATATTTTCATCTAAATCAAAATCAAGTGAATATCACGATAATATGAACACAGAAATGTTTGTAAAATGGTTACATGAAAAACTTCTTCCAGATTTAAGTGAGCCCAGCGTAATTATTTTAGACAATGCACCTAACCATTCTGAAGTATTAAACAAAAGTCCAACGAATTCTTGGACTGTTAATAAAATTAAAGAATGGTTGACAAAGAAACATATACTATTTACACAACATATTTTAAAATCAGAATTATTACGCTTGGCAAATATCCACGCAAAACCAAAAACCTTTGTTGTGGATCAGATTATTGAAAGTTACGGTCATCAAGTTTTACGTCTGCCACCGTATCATTGCCAGTTTAATCCCATCGAATATATATGGGGAATAGCAAAACAATATTATGACAACCATATTGGGCCTAACGGTTATAGCGACGACGCAGTTCGGGAAACTTGGCGAAAGACACTTTCAATTGTAACTCCAGAAGTGTGGTGCAACTGTATATTCAAGTGCGAGAAACTAATAGAAGATTGGTGGACTCGTGAAAATAAAATAAATGAAATAAGTCCAATCATAATAACAATTAATGGTGATGACAGTGATGATGATGACGATTATGATATTTTTGATGATAATGACTGATTTTCATTTTTGTTGGCAAGTTAAATTTTTTTATTTTTCATTAGAAATTCTCTCCATGGAACAAATATACATAGACCATATTTTCTGTGTGAAGTGTAATATAAAATTATTGTTAGGTTTATATTAGCCACATTAGACTCCATTAGTGAAGTAATTCTCCTTATTATACTGTCAATTATATAAAAGATTTTCAATTATTATTTAATTAAAAAAAGTTATGGATTATTTTTCATTTCATTTAACCAGTTGATATTTCCCCAAAGAGCAGGTAATTAAAACTGGGTACTTACAATAAAATTTTTAATCCGAAACCCGCGTAAATATAGCGAACCGACTATATAGGGTAAACTATACAGTGATCGGCCAGTTAAGAAGGTGAATGCAGTTAAATTAATTTTTTTAAGTAAAATTTTACTTACAAATACTTTAATATTATTTTTTGGTTTCTTTGGATTATTCCTAAAGGATTTAATAAAATATTTTTGCCATTTAAATCACCAATGTTTATTTGTAATTTTTAGCACATTTTTATTTGTAAAATATTCAAAGATTGGCCACTTACTTTCAATTATTGGCCAATTGAATACCAGTAATTGGCATAAGCAAGTTATATTATTAAAACAATTGGTAGATACCTAGTTGTACTATAGAATGATTTTTTTTTATTAATAGAATAAAAAATAGAATAAAAACAATTTTTTCAAAGATTTTGTTTAAAACACAAGTCTTACAATAAAAGTTTTTATGCTTATTTATAGAAGGACTAATTTTTATAATGCATAAATTATAATATATTCGGCTGCACTGGTAACATCGGATACTTTTGCTTGAATGTATAACTTTCGTACAAATGAAACAAAGTTTTCCGACAGCTATTGGATTATAAGGAAAGTCATTCTGTTGAGGCTCATTATCACTTTTAGAACTGCTGAAAACTCTTCTTATGTAACGTTGAGTTATTTTTGTATTACTTGTTAATCCGCTTCTCCCTGCATTGTACTGTTTTTGAGTCTTTTAGATTAAGTTTTATTTTTGTTTTCTTTCATTTTATCGTTTTCTTGCTTGGCTGTTTTTATATTTTTTTCTCTAGTTTTTTTTTTAGTTTTTACGAAAATGACGAAATCTCGAATGCTCCTATTATTTTGGGCATTTTCTTTATTGGTGGTATAAGTGATTCTTCTTCTACAGACACCTTCAGGATTACAATTTTTTGTAATATATCACTTATCTGCACAGTTTTTTTATAAAGGCTGAGGTTTGTTTTTATTCTCTTCTATAAGTAATTTTTCTACATATCCTTTCTGTGTTACATTTTCATGTAATATATCATTTATCTCCATAGTTTCTTGTAAAGGCTGAGTTTATTTTTCGTTTTACTGTATAAGAATTTCTTCTACATGCCCTTCCTGTGCTACATATTCTTGTAATTTTGCACCTGCCTCCATATTTTCTTCGAAATTCATGTCACTTAATAAATGTTGGCGGCACAAACATGGACAATCACAAAAAAGAATATGAATATACTTAAAGTCACTCAACACGCGATGGAAAGAGCAATGATAGGTATATCACTTAAGGACAAGAAAACAAACACATGGATAAGACAGAAAACCAAAGTCACCGATGTGGTGCAAAAATCATTAAAGTTGAAATGGGAATACGCTGGACATGTAGCTAGGAGCGATCTAAACAAATGGCCCAGATCAATTTTAACTTGGAGATCATATTAACACAAAAAACCCAGAGGCAGACCTCCTATGAGATGGACAGATGATCTGAAAAGGACTGCCGGGAAAAATTGGCTACAAGTAGCGTACAATAAAAAACAATGGAAAGGAAGACTTGAAGAGGCTTATGTTCAGATGTAGACGTGAATGGCTAGACGAAGAAGAAGAAGAAAAAGAATAAATGTTGGTTGTTTTTTGTCTCTTCATTTACACCCAGTCCAAACAGTAAATTTTCGTCTAAAATAATTTCCATATTTTTTATTTCTGTTTCCACAACTCTATTGATTTCTAGATGTTGTGAATCATCACGAATTTTCGTGTAAAAATGGTTATTGATCTTTTCAAACTCTATATAATTTATACAACAAAGTAAACTTATCATGACGTGCTTTGTCAAACTGATCAGTTTTTTTTAAATATGGCTATTCTCTCATCGCCAACTATTTTCTTAACACTTTGTGTCCCAAACATAGATTTTTTTCAAGAATAAACGTAATATTTAAAATTTGTACATATTAAAATAATGTTTCTAAACATATAATTAAAGTCAAAAATATATGCTCCCTTTTATCTCACATGTAGGGGAAGTGATGCTTTAAAGTAACTTCAGGACTTAGGGATATTACAAAAAAATTGGTAGTAAGAGGTGTTGCTACAAATATTTATTTACATAATGTTATGATATTCATTAAAACAATTTTTCTTTTCATTTGAACAAAGAAAAACATTGCAAGTAATACATTTTGAATGCGGCCGAGACTGTATTGCCTGAGAAGAGCACATTTCACATCTTCCACGTTCACTATAATACTGAATCCAATGAACTCCTCTGTCCCCTAACCTTATATCATTTGGCACACTATAGGCGAATCTCCTGCGTTTGGAAATTTGGATGTGATTGTTGTTACTTCTTCGTCGTTTGTTGTTCAATGTAGTGATGAGCCCCAAAGCTACTGATCGTCTATAATTTAAAAGTGTCATTGCCTCTTCTTCAGATTGAGAGTATAAAATAAAAGTGTTGACAAAAGCAATGTCAAAAAATCCAAAGAATAATCTGTGCCACCATTTTTTGGACCTACGATTGAATCCATATGACCCACGTAGTTGATCAGCAAGATCTACTCCTCTCATGTACTGATTGTAATCAGCTACAACTGTTGGACAGGATACATTTATTTTCGTTCCATCCTTTTGTTTTCTCTGAACTGTCGAGACTTCAGTACCATGAAAATTTGAATAAAAGTTGACACATTCATTATCTTTCCATATAAAATAACTGATTTCTTGAGCTGACACTCGGTAGTTAAATTGACCTCTCTCCAATTCTTTATCTGTTTTTAGGTTCTGAGGGCCACCTTTTCTGTCAACACGAATTGTTCCACACGCCAAAGTGATTTTAGTTTTTAAGATTTCTAAAAGTGGAATACTTGTAAAATAATTGTCAATATATATAATTCTATTTTTGTCCCATTCCTTCTCTGTCGATGCAAGAACAACGCTTTCTCCTAGTCCCAATGCAATATTACCTTTTTGAAGTTCTGTAACTCTTCCTTGATATACATCAAACGCTTTTATATAACCTTTTTTGTCTGCCAAACACCATAATTTGTAACCCCGTTTTATCGGCTTTTTAGGGTTATATTGTTTTAGGGAAGATCTACCCTTGAACAAAATTATAGATTCATCAACAGCGACTGCTCTAGTGCCATCGTAGAGAACACTAAACTGCTTGTTTAGTGTATCTAATAATGGACGAACTTTATATAGTTTGTCAGTGTTGCCTTTAGGTATAGAATAATTGTCATTTGCGTGCAAATATGACAGAATTTCCTGGAATCTGTTTCTGGACATAGCTCGACTAATAAGAGATACTCCCAAGTCTTCAGCAGTACTCCAATATTGTTTATAGCTAGGTAACTTATAATAGCTCATAAAAAAGTTTATACCAATAAAACACATAAGTTCTTCTTCTTTTAAATTAAGTGTCTTGTTCTTCTGTTTGGCATATAAATTCGATTGGTAACCAATCTCTTTTAGTGAGGTTACTAATACAGTTAAAAAATAATCTGTTGCTGTTTTGCAGGTGAGAAATTGATCACCTAATATCCCTTCAGGATATATATAATCTGGTAAAAGAGTGGCCTTCTCTACCTTTTGCCATTTCTTTCTTGGTTCATTTTTGTCATTTTTATTTGACTTCAAGTGTTTTGAACGATCACTATTTTTTGCTGTGTTCGTTTTATTTTTTGGTATTGGCTTTTCCTCTTGTATTTTGTCATTTTTATCTGTATTGTTTATATTGCCTTCGTTTTCCAATACACTCCTTTCACTTTCGTTATTTTCTTGTTTTTCATTATCCATACCCTTCTGCACCACCTCTTCCGAGAAGCAATGTTCATCTGTGTCTAGAGCACTAAGATTCTCTATCACTTCTTGCTCATCTTCTTCAATATCTTCTTCAATATCAGTATCGTGATTATTATCTAGCGGCAAATCCTGTAGTATTAGCTCCGCCTCTAACAATAACTCTTCATCTGTGAGAGGTTTGGTCCAATAATTTTTAGGTCTATTCATTTTACAGAAATTATAAATCTGAAAAGAGTAAGATAATCAGTTCTTACTCTAAAAAAATATTTATATATACATTGTTTATGTGAGTAGGAAAAATAAACTTTATAAACGCTAACCTGTGTTTGGGCCTAACGGTACTTTCAAGTACCTGCTATAAAAATGTTCATGTGAACTATAATAATATAATAATTCTAAGTTTTTATTATTCAAAAAGTGAAAAACAACATATAAATTACATACCTGCAACAAAAATTTCTGCTTAAGATGAATCAATAAAATAAGTTTATCTTTATAAACAAGCACGTACACTCGTTCAATAGACGCCAACTATGACTGAATTTGGTTATATTGTTAGAATACCGCTGTCACTTTTGTGACCTACGAGTGTTAGACGCATCTAATAATGTAGACTTTTAAGTACCGTCGAGTCGGAAGAAAGAATATGTTATTCATTATTTTTATAATGTGCTTTGAAAACAGTGGTACTCAGACGTACCGTCGGGACACAAAGGGTTAAATTGAAAAACTTTTTTTCTTCCCAGACGTTTGTCTAGGAAGTCTAATCCACTTGCCTGAAACCCATTTTTCGTAGTTTCAGCTTATTTGCGTAGTTTTCTATGACATCTTTTAGTACAGATGTAAATTTTTCTTTAGTCAGTATTTCATGGAAATTTTTTCTTCTGAATTCTAACACTGCTTTTTCCAACCTATTTTTAACGGTTCAAACGCAGCAACATCTGCTGGCTGCACTAACGCGTTGCGTTGGGATACAGCGATATTAAAATTATCTGTAGTTCGGTGTACAGTTGACTCAGATTTAGTGTTTGATGTGTAGAATGGCTATCTACAAATAGGATTATTGGAAATGTAGTGGCATTTTTTTTAAATATGAATACAAAACATTACCAGTGTACTCGTAAAATAACTCTTATTCGATCGTTATTACTATGTCCGATTCCCTACGAAGAAGGCACTGAATTACCGATTGAACTTTAGAACGATAGATATAGAACAGCGCCCGGGGAACATTTTTAATCATTACCCCAAAATATTTTTGTGTAAGTTTATATTACCCCATGGCGAAGAGCAAGAAAAAACGAAATCGCCTCTTTTTAGCATCTTTTATGTTATAGCCCCCATGATAATTTTGAAAAAAAAACAATAATTAAAAATTTAATTTAAACATCATTTATTCAATTTATCAATGTAATACCTAGTAATCCATAACTTTCACCCCCACAGAAAATATAAGTAAATGATAATTTCTTGTTATTTTGTCATACCAGAAAAATATCATATGAATTACAAAATAACAAGAAATTATCATTTGCTTATATTTTCTGTGGGGGCGAATTTTCATGGGAGAGGTTTCATGTTTGAGGCAATTGCTTCAAAATTGGGACTTGGTGTAAGAGCGATTTGAACACAGTCTTCAGCGTTTAATCGATTTCTGTTCTTCGTTTTTATGTTCATTAGAGTGGAAAAGCCTTGTTCGTACAAATATGTTGTTCCAAATGGCAACAATTTTTTAACCGCATCTTCATGTACAATTTTGAAAGCCTTTGCAGCTTTTGACATCCAAAAAGATAACAGATTTGGTTTACTCTCAAATTGAATATTAGATCGAAGTTCAAGAATTGCTTCTGCTAAACCTGAAGGTTCTTCTGGTATCATAGCAATTTCACATGTAAAAGGATCTGCAATGCAACTGAGAGTAAGTGTATCAAGATCTGGAAAGTAATCTGAAAACCGCTTTCTGAGTTTAATAAGATGTCTTACAATTGTATCCTTGATGTCAGCAAAAGTAATATTTTCGCAATCTGCCAAAAACAAAGCTAACCTTGAAAAAGTAGCTGTCTTGTTGGGTTCTACTTTCTGTCTCCAATATTGCAGCTTTAACCCAAACGCTGACACTATTTCTCTCGCTGAAATGATATTAATATTCTTTCCTTGCAATTCTTCGTTTAATATACTCTGAGATAGCGCGTAAAATTTCGACTTCAGTTTTGAGAGTCCATACTCGATTTAGTACATTTTCGCGAGAAAGCCACCTTACTTCTGTATAATAAAGTAGGACCGTATATTCAGCTTTACCGTTCTGACATAATTCACGAAATAGCCGCGTGTTTAATGCATGTCCCTTAATAAAATTTACAATCTTGATGACATTACGCATGACAGCTTCCAGTGTAGGTTCTAAATATTTGACCATAAGGGCCTGACGATGGATCATACAGTGAGTAACTTCAATATTTGGGTTATTTTTTTTACAAAAGCCGAAAAACCATTAATATGATCCAGCATAGCTGGAGCTCCATGAAAAGATTCAGAAATACAGTTTTCCCATTTTAAACTTTGCGCATTGAAATATTCATTTACTTTATTGTAGACATCAATTGCTGGGACTGTGCTTTACTACGCAAAGATATAACTCGAGAACACTCTAGTAGTGGAGAGTAAGATGGCGTGGCCTGCATATGTCGCTAAATTGTTTAAGTTGAAAAAATACTAACAGGTTTATAAAATAGCAAATTAAGAATATAGACTTTTTACTCACAAAAGTTTCATTTTTACCCCCAAAAATTTAATTTTTACCCCATTTGGGGAGTTTTTCCCCGGTTCCCCGACCGCTGATATAGAACGATAGAACGAAGTCTTTTGTAGGAATAAATAAGAATTTTCTAAGTTACTTGACCGGATGCAGAAAAAATAAACATCACAGTAATATTCATTTTTGCCTGACCAGAATCTACCTTATAAACATTCCGTGCTCCACGAGGCACAATAAGTAAATTTTTTTGAGCACACATAAAAACATGTTTGATCCCGATTAAAAATTCTAGTGGGCTCTTGCAGAATATAATCTAAATGTTTACTTATTAAATACTCCTCGACTAAAAAAAACATTTACTTACATCTCCTTCTGAAACAACTGAACTGGCTAAAGAAACTGCTTCTAGTGTTCGATGAATTAAAATTTCATGACGCTTAAGAAAGCCTTGATACCAAGCTTCTCCTGGAAAATTGTCCTTAAATGAAGTTTCACGTGGGCTTGAATCTTAAAACTCCGTAACAAAAGCTTGAATATCTTCTTTCCTAAGAGGAAATCCTTTTTTGTGACTTGTCAATATCCATTCTTCTAAAGTAGCTTCCTCCTCACTGGTCAAAATACTACTTGACCCAAAGTAATCTTAGTAAACTTATCGCTTTTTCCAAACTAAAGAGTTTGACGTGGTACTTAAAACGTATGGGAAGCTTTTCTTTGTGACATCATATTTTCGATGGCCTTCAACGCAAGCAAAACATCTTCTTCAGCATATTTTTTTCGTATTGTGCACCCTCTTTTAGTTTGGGCATCTACAAAAAAATCTCTATGTACCCATGTGCCAATCACTAAACACACAATATTATCAATAAAATGTAGTTTTACAGTTAATGGCCAGGTAGCCAGTAACTGTCTAATGTAAAAAAATTACAACCAGTGATTGGCATAGATAATTTAATGAAAAGGAAACACATTCATGCAATTATTGACTCAAATTTACACATTTTAAACATAATAGAATTACTTAAGATGATAAATTTTATGTAACAAAACAAACCTTCTAAAATATGCTTTTTTTACAATACTGGCTGTCTTTACAATTCTTAAGTATTTTTGCTAAAAAAGGTTGATACACAGCACACCAACTGATAGATCTGTTGCTAATTTTTTAAGGTTAGGTGGTGCAGTAGAAGTTAAATACTATTTGTACAGGGTTGCCACTATCATAAAATAATATCAGCGGTCAGTATATTCCTCTATAATCTTAAAATAATGTAAAAAACCTACTAGGTGTCAATAGCTGATAATGGCCAATCACTCTATACTTTACCCTAGATACCGCCCGGCATAAGTTAGATATATTGCCAATATAATGGTAATAGTATTTCATTCTGAATCCATTATTTGTAAATAAACCATTAAAAATTATTATAGCTTTTAAAAACATGAAAATTTGAGACCTTATAAAGAGAATCAGCCAAAAAAACATTCTAGATATTGACCAAGCACCTGTACAGCCATATGAAAATGACGTTTGTTCTCTCAAATGGGATAAACGAATATAATTATTTAAAAACTACTCGACCGATTGTACCCATCGTTTGCAAATATACTACATAAACACTCACATTATGAAATGTATTTAAAAAGTGTTCAGTGATTATTTTAATAATTATAAACAAGTGAAAACATGTTTACATTCGGGTTTAATTTGTGATAACTTTTTTGTTTCTAAACTTTTTTTAATTTAGAAAGTCTCATTTTAAAGAACAAGTATTTTCAAGAAAGTCGTCTGTTGAACATTTTTATCGTAGTTTTTACACAATATCAAAATAAATAAAAAAGTCGTTTTTTTTTTTGCTTAAATGTGATGACGTAGTAAACGTTTTGATAATCACGTGATAATACGTCTTATCTATTGACTCCCCCAAACTTTTCAAGTGATTTTTCGGCTTCGTTTCATGGGCTAATAAACTAGAAAGAACTTCAATTTAATTTAAATTAAACATTTATTTCTTTGAATAAAAAAAAAAACAAAAAACTAGTGTTATTTGTTAATGTGACTTAATTAATTAAGTTAAGTTACTTAACTGATTTATACAGTTGTATAATTGTTGTATTATTGTTTTTTTAATATTAATCTATTTAGTGATATAAGGTTGAGTGCTCGAATAAATGAACTTAAATCAAATGAAAGGCAGATATCGATCACAGTTTTATTCATTAAATCTTGCCCAAGTACTTTCGCTTCCTAAAGCATCTTCAAGGGCATCTGAAATAAGCCAAGAAACGATTTTTCAACTGAAGAAAATTAATTAACTTCGATAAAAAAAACTCGAAGATGATGGTTAATAAAAGTTTTTTATGTAATATCACGTTTTAGACTTACTTCGTCAAATTTGGCCTATCTAACAATCTATTGAGAATGTCATAAACATAATAATTATACAATAATTAACACTACACGACAATTAGTTTAAAATTTTTAAAAACGGCGAAGCTACATATTGATTGGCATCAGGATTGCTTTCAATAATGGTTATGATCCCAACAATATCCATAAGCTTTTAAATAGAGCTAAACTTAAAAGCTTGCTTATTCATCACCATGTTTGCTTCATCCCAATGCTTCAAATAACATCAGATATTTCTCCTTTACTTATTAATATAATCAACATTTCCAATAAAATATCAAAACGTTTTACTTCTACAATTGAGAACATCAAAATTTTCTTTAAGTCACACAACACCTCAGGTTCCCTTTTAATCAACAACAAAGATAGGATGAGCACGCTTAACAAAAGTGGTATTTATAAATTAAAATGTGATGATTCTGATGCCTCTTATCCAGGTAGAACCATTCGAAAGTTATCTACTACTATTTTATCTACTACAATTTCAGAACATTTGAAAAGATAGTTTTCATTCAGACAAAACTCTTCAAGTTTTGGTCAACACTTATTATCCAGTAAACACAATTTTAACATCAATACTCTCTCATCTATTTAACATGACATTAGTAGAAAGAAAAACTACTTGGAGTTGGATTTGTTAAAAGATTTAAAAATTATAAGGGAAACAAATGGAAACTTTCACTGTCTTAATACTCAAATTAATTTAAATTGTCTAAATTTAAACCTATTTTTAAAAACTTTATTGCAGCTTCACCCCGTGGTGGACCCAGCTCGACTGTTTAGACTTCCTGTACCGAGTATCTCTTAAGAATTTATTAATTTTATATTTTGATTAACTGTTCTATATTATTCTTCAATAATTTACAAAACTAGCTTGCTCAGGTTCAATTAATCCATAGTTTGCGTTAATTACACTCTCCATAGCTCTGCGTACTTTAGATATACCATCTCCACAGTTGTATATTTCAACATCTCCCACTGTTGGTCGATTGGTCTTGAGTAATGCTTTGACATTCTAATTTTATGGTTGTCCAATTGACTGTGGGTTTAACTAAACTGTCTGGATTATATCCCATTTATACACTCTGCTTTCAATTTTGATTTTTAATTCTTAGTGATTCAATCTCATAGTTCGATTTCTTCTTTTTACACTATTGATGGTGCTTGGTATACCCTTTTATTGTAGTCAATCACCCACTATCTAATAGATTGTTTAGTGTGGTTCTTGCATTTATACTCTACGTCCACTTCAGTTGCCCTCAAACCAACACCCTAATTATTACAGACAGGTTTGCGTGTGAGATCTGGATTATGCAATCTACTTAAGAGTAATCTATATAATTTCATATTTCATCAGTTGATTTCCTATAGTAGTGTCAGTTGGACCTTTGGTCAATGCATAGTTTCATAGAATTTTAAAATCTGCAGATCACATCACCATGATTGTGACTGCCGATCCAAGTTGTCATATGTCACATGTCACTTTAACATTTCCGTTAAGACCAGGAGCCATTCTCTCTCCTGATGCCAACCAATATGTAGCTTCGCTGTTTTTAAAAATTTTAAACTAATTGCCGTGTAGTGTTAATTTTATAATTATTATGTTTATGACATTCTTAATAGATTGTTGAATAGGCCAAATTTGACGAAATAAGTCTAAAACGTTATATTACACAAAAAACTTTTATCAACCGTCAGAGTTTTTTATCGAAGTTAATTAATTTTCTTCCGTTGAAAAAACGTTTCTTTGTTTATTTCAGATGCCCCTGAGGTTGCTCTGGGAGCGAAAGTACTTGGGCAGGATTTAATAAATAAACTGTGCTCGATATCTGCCTTTCATTGGATTAAAGTTCGTTAATCTATTTCTCTAATTTATATCTAAGAGTTTAAATTTTAATGGTTTTTTACCCAAAGTTAAAATTATGCAGGTAGGGTACATAGATAAGAAAACTATGTAGGGTAACTTGGCCTCTTAGTGGTGACCAATTACCATCTACTTAACCATGCCAATTATTATACTTCTTCTTCACTTGCCATCTCCGCGACGGAGGTTGGCAATCATCATGGCTATTCTGATCTTAGACGCTGCTGCTCTGAATAGTTCAATTGATGTGCATCCGTACCATTTCCTCAAGTTACGCAACCATGAGATTCTTCTTCTTCCTACACTTCTCTTGTCCTGGATTTTCCCTTGTATAATCAATTGAAGTAGATTGTATCTCTCATTACGCATAACATGCCCAGGTATTGCAGCTTTCGTGTCTTGATGGTTTCCAATACTTCCATTCTTTTGTTGATTCTTCTCATGGCTTCGTTGTTTGTTACATGCTCGGTCCATGATATCTTCAGGATTCTTCTCTACACCCACATTTCAAATGCTTCCAACTTTTTAGCAGTCGACGCGTTAAGTGTCCATGCTTCTATCCCATAAAGCAGAGTCGAGAAAATATAACACCTTGCCAGCCTAACTCTCAAGTCCAATTTTAGTTCTCTTGCACAAAGTACCTTTCTCATTTTATTGAAGTTTGTACGTGCTTTCTCTATTCGAACTTTGATTTCTTTGGAGTAATCGTTTGTGTGATTAATTATTGTGCCAAGATAGTGGTAGTTTTCAACTTGTTCTAAAGCACTACCGTTAATTGTCAGGCTTTCACCATTATTTTGGGTTTTTGATATCCTCATAAATTTGGTTTTCTTGGTGTTAATTGATAATCTATATTCTTCTCCATACTCAACTATCTTGTTCATTAGCTTTTGGAGGTCTTGGTGGTTGTCTGTTATTATGATAGTATCGTCTGCATATCTAATGTTGTTAATTGGTGTTCCATTGACCTTGATTCCTGCTGTTTCTCCCTCAAGAGCTCTTTTCATAATTTCTTCAGAGTATGCATTGAATAGTAGTGGTGACAATACACACCCCTGTCGCACTCCTCTTTTAACCTCGAACTCTTCTGACGTGTGTTCATTAATGCGTACATCTGCCTGCTGTTTATAATATAGATTTGTTATAATTCGAAGGTCATTGTGTTGTAGTTGTTTTGCTATATTATTATACGAATTAGGCCAATCACTGTAAAATCTGCTTGTGCAATGTATAATTTAAAAAATAATAATGATGAATCTCTTCAGACTTTTTTATACTCCATAGGGATAGGTAAACAATTATTTTCTTGGATGTTTTTTCTTCTTGGGACAAACCCATACACGAACACAAACACATATATCTGTAAAATAGTTTCAAATTAGGATGGTCTTTCATTTTAATTTTTTATTTTTATTGCAGAAAGGAATAAAAATTAAAAATAAGTTTTTTTTTTAGTGTGACATTAATTAGTTTTTTAGCGTTATGACAAAGCTGTCAAATTTCTTGTGTCATGTATCATATATATTGTATTGTTTATGAGAGGAACCTTAAATGCATAGGACACGCTCTTTCATAAACATTAAGTAGTAACATAAATGTTTAAGAGTAAAACGATTTATCCAATATTCATGTTTACAATTTTTCTTTATATTTTTTTTAGTGTGTTGTGGGGAAATATGATTTAATAATTTATGTTCAGTATGCGTGATTTGTTTATTATATTTTAACATATATATTTATTTATTAATGTTATGGTATAGATTTTTGATGTTCGGGGGATGTGAATGTATATTCTCTAGCATCCTTCCCATCTGCTGAAGTTGTAATTCATTCTTAAACTATTTTTATAATTGAGTTTTTCACTTAGTATTGCATCTCAACTAACTATACCTTAATTAATTTTAGAAATCTATGTGTTGTAAGATGTGCCTTTTTCCTTATACTCTCTACTTATTATAATATACAATCTAATATTAATATTATCCGTATTTCATCAGTTTTTACTTAACTAATTAAATAATCATTACATTATATTACAGAAGATACAGCGCACCGGCTAGACGCTCAAACCCACTCTAATTATCAACCGCTAATTTAAGAATAACCGTTTGAGTTCGAAATTTCGGTGGCAATGTGTTCAAAGTCGAGTGATTTATGATATGATGTTCAAATTTGAGGCACCCTACAATGACATGGAACAGACTTGTGAAAACTAGATAGTTTGGGATATACATCCACATCCCCCGGACATCAAAAATTTATACCATCACATTAATAGATAAATAAATAAATAAATAAATAAGTTAAAATATAATAAATAGTTCATGCACTCAACACAAATTATTAAATAATATTTCTACACACATACACGCACCCTTAGATAAAATATTAGAAACTGACGAAATACGGATCACATAATGTATAAATAGAAATAATTTAAACATAAAACTTAACAATAGAAAATTAATAGAATAAAATAATAAAGAAAACTAAAAATAATGAAAAAATTATTAGGAAAAATTTTAAACACGAATATTAGATAAATTAATTGTCTTACTATGACTTGCAGTTGCACTTCTTAAATATTCTATGTCACTAATGAAAGAGCGTGTCCCCTGTGTTCAATGTTCCTCTCATAAACAATACATGACACATGACACAAGAAAGTTGACAGCCTTTTCATAACGCTAAAAACTTATTGATAATGTCACACTAAAAAAGAAAACTTATAATTTCAATTTCTACTCTGAGATAGCGCGTTTAAAAATGGAACTAAGACCACCTTAATGTGACACCATTTTACAGATATATTATGTGTTTGTGTTCGTGCATGTGCTTTTCCCAAAAAGAAAAAACATCTAAGAAAATTATTTTTTACCTATCCCTATCAGTATAAAAAGTCCAAAGGTATTCATCATTATTATAATTTTTGCATATATATATATATATATATATATATATATATATATATATATATATATATATGAATTATGCTAAGTAGCCTGGACGTATGGGGTACGCTCTGAAATATATTGTGTGTCATCAGTTAGTTGACACACATCCCTCATAATTTACTATGGAATCACTAACAGGAGAATTTTACTGTTATCATTTCATGTATTTGTCTTTTTAAAGACGAATTACATGCTATGATCTTTTCTGATGGATATTCTCAATTTAAAGTTGATTTTATGTAATCGAATGAACTATCTTATAAGTAAAGTCGTCCCAGGAGCGCAACTGAACAATATTGACAATACCATTTTAAAGTTGTCTACTTTAAAATGTATAATGTATGTCTGAATTGTCAATATAAATGAGTCAGATAAAATTAAATTATTAGAATTTTTCACTAAGTACCAAAAAACCAAAATTTGTTTAGTTTACTAATGTTTGTATTTTGAGAACGATTTCCGAAGTGGAAATTGAAACGTTAATAAACGTACTTTAACCTTTAATTGTGGTTTATTCCCATTTCAATGGTAATTATTTTAATAGTTCTACAAGTTTGTTTTTTTTTTTGTGTAAGAATCTATAAAATATATTTCACGTTTTGATGAAAATTCTTGAATTTCTGCTTTGTTTGAATTAGTGTTTGGAATTTTACTCTGTAGTCTACAATGATACAAAGCATTATCCAAAATAATAACGCTATTTCTTTTTAATTTAGGTAGTAATTATTGCTGCTCAAACCACTATTCAAACAAAGTAGTGTCCATATTTTGATGATAATCTAAGCGACAATTACTTAGCGTTCATTCCTATTCGAAAAGCCAACGAGTCAACACCTCGGCTTCTTCAAATAGTATTTCTTATAAAAAAAAAAAACTTGTCAGTTAATGTGTTTTGTTATCAAGTAATTATTGAAAGTGAAAAGTTTTTTGTGAAACAACTTGGTATGTAAACTTTATAATTGATACAAACACAATAAATAGGCCAGGCATTGCGCCTGATTTTCATTAAATATTTTGGCATCCAGAATATTTAAAAATGCTTCTTCAACCCACCGCTCCAAGCTACGCAGCTGTTACCACATCAAAAACAACAAAACCTACACCGGCGACCACATCATATCCTAGCAGAAAGCAAGCAATAGTATTAAATGCTCTTCCGGATACAGCTCTCTTCGATTACATTAAGGCGATCGGTGAAATCGTAACACCAAAGCGTATTACCCACGCTTCCCGCATATCTAACCAACGCATTTGCATCTTTCTTGCTTCTATTTCTGACGTCGATATTCTTCTTAAAAACAATCCCACCGTTTCCGTTAAAAATGAAATTGTCCACATCCGCAGACTCATTTCCCCAACTAAAAGATTGTTAATATCTAATGTATGTCCATCGATTCCAAATCAACTTATCGAACAGGCATTAAAAAACGAACTTGGTCTGCAACTAGCCTCACCTGTATCTCAGATTCGTACAGGCTCACCCGATGAAGATTATTCCCATATATTAAGTTTTCGACGGTCTATCTACGTAATACCAGATAAAGACAATTTCGAAATACAAACCTCCGTATTAATACATTTTGAAAACACTTCCTTCCGAATCTTCGTTACATCAGACAAACTAGAATGTTTCCTTTGCCAAAAAGCCGGACATACAGCTGAAACCTGCCAAAACCCACCGGATACCACTACCCACCCCCCGTTTCGCCCCAAGTACCTAATGAATCCACCAACAATAGCCCCACTGCACCTTCCGGCACCTCTCACACTTCTGACCCAAATTCTGCCTCCGACAATTTATCCAACATCACACCCCTACCTTTAGATCAACCTCAACCTACACCTCCTACTATCGCCCTCCTGAAAAGAGCCCATTCAACTGACTCAAGCCTCGATTCTCCCCCTATAATTGCCATTTCAGATCCTACTACTCACACTCCAATAGATCCACTTTCCCTCGATGACACCTCCTTCCGGGCCCCCAATTCAGCCCCTAAAAAAAAATCGAAAACCAAAGATACAAAACCATCAGCCACTATCAGCCCGTCTGCCCGCTTAATCATAGAAAATCTTATAGCAGCAAACCCATCATCCTTTTCAATTAACTCACTACAACTAATTGCTTTCTTGGAAAATTCTTTCGACTGCCATGACCCCCTTAGCTGAAGCATACCAATTTACTACGAACATTAACGCCCTTCTTGATGACCTTAAACAAATATACCATAATATCTCTGATAGATCACTTAAAAATCGTATAACTCGCCTACAAAAAAAAAATTAAGGCTACGATGAATCTAAATGATGTTATTGACACTGCTAGTCTTGCATCTGTTAGCTCTAATGACAGTGACCCATCCTTAGACAAAACCGACCTGCCTTAATTTATAACTTTTATATTCACTATAATTCAATGGAATTGCGACGGATATTATCCGCGCTTAGAACGTCTGCAGCTACTGATATCTCTCCACCACCCCACCTTCATTTGCTTACAGGAAACTAACTTCACGTCAACTAATCTCCATACACTTAAAGATTTTGAAGGGTATCATTACATCAGATCTGTCTGCTCCAGAGCTAGTGGAGGTGCATCTATATTTGCTTCTAAAGACCATTACTCCACTCTTCTTCCTCTGACTACCAATCTCGAAGCCGTCGCCATCACTACTTACTGCCCTAACAAACTTACAATATGCTCTATATACATCCCTCCTGACTACATTCTAAAGGAAGAAGAACTTCTTGATTTAGTATACCAACTCCCCCAACCCTATATAATTGTAGGAGACTTCAACGCCCACAACACTATGTGGGGCTCCTCGCGTACATTCGGACGTGGTAAAGTTGTTGAAAATATTCTTGATTGCACTAGTTCATGTATCCTTAATACGGGATCACACACCCCACTTTAACATTGCTTCAGGTGCTTTTTCTGCCATCGATCTAAGCATATGTGATCCCAAATCGGCCCCCAAATTATCCTGGCAAACAGCGGACGACCTTCACGACAGCAACCATTTCCCTATAATTATACGTGACAACACCTATGGCCAAGTTTCAGTGAGAAGTTATTGGCGCTTCAACAAGGCTAATTGGCCAGAGTTCTCCAAAAAATCGGAATCCCTAATATGTAAATTACCTAACTCTAATAATATCGATGATTCCATAAAACTATTCTCAGATGCCATAATTAAAGCAGCATTAACTCATATTGGCAAAACTACAATTGGCTCCCGACATAAAGTTGTTCCTTGGTGGAACTCTCAATGTGAATTCGCAATTCGACAATCAAAGACTGCGCTCAATCAATACCGCAAACATAAAAGTCCTGAAAATCTAATTAAGTATAAAAAGCTGAAAGCCAAAGCCAAATACGTTGTCAAACAGAGCAAGAAAACATCCTGGCATAACTATGTATCGTCTTTGAATGATAACACAAATCCCTCCCAAATGTGGAAAAAAATCCGACAAGTTCAGGGACAAAAAACTAACACCAAAATTACCCATTTAATCTCTAACAGCACTTCTTCTAGCAACAGCCAAATTATTTGCAATACCCTGGCTAATACATTTGAGGAACAATTTCACAACAAACTCAAACCCCTAATTTCATCCTCTACACAAGAGCCGCTCTCCTACAACCTCACTTCACAGCACTTACAAGATATCGACAATATTAATTCTCCTTTCTCACTTTCTGAACTTACATCTGCTTTATCCTCATGCAAAAATACTTCTGCCGGCCCTGATGATATCCCTTATATTTTTCTTAAAAACCTACCCAACCGCTGCCTTACTTTCCTGTTAGACATATATAACTCTATCTGGTCTTCTCAAATATTTCCTACTCAATGGAACACATCCGTAATTATACCTGTCCTTAAACATGGCCAAACACCAATCTTTCCTCAGTCCTATAGACCGATTTCTCTCACTTGCACCATGTGCAAATTAATGGAAAAGATGATAAACAGACGTCTTTTATGGTTTATTGACAAACACCAAATTTTACCTAAAGAACAATCCGGTTTTCGCCGACATCGTTCCACAAGCGATAACCTCGTCCTCCTTCATACCCACATCGCCGGAGCTATTAATAACAGTCAAGAAGTGATTGCCTGCATTTTTGATATTGAAGCTGCCTTCGATAAAATACCTAGACAGGTTATTCTCGATAAACTATTATTATATGGCCTTAATGGTAATATTTTTAAATTCATCAAGCACTTTCTTAGCTCTAGATCTTTCAGAGTCTCTGTAAATGGTTGTATATCATCACCACACATCCAACAAGACGGAGTCCCTCAGGGCTCTGTATTAAGCCCCACATTGTTTATTTTATCAATTAACCATATATGCCACAGTCTTCCCTCCCCAGTCAAATTTACTTCATATGCTGATGACCTTGTAATTTATTGCCATGGTGTTGCGACCACTACTACTTGCAAAACTTCTCCAAACATCTGTGGACTTATTACAAAATAGATTGACTGCCATCGGCCTGTCCCTCTCTTCTACAAAATCACAACTCATTAAATTTACCAGAAAAACACTCTCCACTGCCCCTAAAATCTTAGTGAATAACCACCCTCTCCCAGTCGTTGATCACCGCAAAATTCTAGGACTAATATTCGACTCCCGACTTTCTTGGAAACTACATATTCAGGAAACTAGAGCAGAGTGCCTAAAACGTTTAAATATTATCAAAACACTTTCCCACTACCAATGGGGCGCTAACGAATGTACACTATTAAAAGTATATAGGTCTCTCATTCGCTCTAAACTCGATTACGGCAGCTTTATATATATGTCAGCATCCAAAACATCTTTACAAACCCTTAATTCTGTGCATAATACTGCTATCCGCCTCTGTTTAGGAGCTTTTCGTAGCAGTCCAGCTGAGAGCCTCTACCGCGAAGCCAACGAACCTCCTCTTTGGCTTAGGCGCCAATATCTCCTCCTTTCTTACGCTGCCTCTACTTCAGCTAACCTTTCTAATCCAGTACACACACTGCTGACATTACCCAACTATACTAGTACTCACCCTCCTGCTCCACGCATACACACTATCGCCCTCTTACTTCCAACTTTAATACCACATATAAATTTATCCCTAACTAACCCCTCTCCCGATCCCGCAGAACTCTCCTTGGACCAAAACTTTACCGAAATTTAATGTGTCACTTACAAAGTTTAGTAAGGCAGAAACCAACCAGGATTTGATTAGGAAATCCTTACTAGAAATTCTTAATTTTATGAAATTCGATCGGGTACTCTACACTGACGCATCAAAGAGCGAAACGGGGGTTGGTTGTGCGGTTACCACTACAGAAAAAGTCGTTAGTTCATGTCAAATACCTGCCACATGCAGCGTTCACACTGGTGAACTGTATGCTATTTACCAAGCCTTCAAACTCTGTACAGCACCCAATCAACATATTGCCATCTGTACAGACTCCCTTGCCTCTATCCAGTCCATCAATAATCTATTTACTAATCACCCTCTTGTAGAAAAAATCCATGATATTTACCAAAATCTTATCATCCACGACATCCATATCACTATCATATGGATTCCCTCCCACATCGGGATTATGGGTAACGACAACGCCGATCGCTTTGCCAAAGAAGCTGCTGTATCCAATTGTACACCACGTAATATACAAATTGCCAGTGACCTAAAAACTAGTATAAAGAAACTCGTACGAAATTACTGGCAGAACCATTGGAACCAATCCACTACATTTTTACACCAAATAGATCAGACGATTGAGCGGTTCGTTATCCCTGGTATAACTAGAAAGGAGATGGTTGTTGCTAGAAGATTGCGTATTGGTCACACCAGATGTACACATGGTCACCTAATGAATTCTGCACCTAAGCCAATCTGTCACTATTGCCAATCTCCACTAAGCGTTCTACACATCCTTGTGGACTGCCCTCACTACAATAAACGACGCCAGGAACTGGGCATGGAAGGCGACATCAAAGATATATTATCGAACCAGAGCCAAGTCATCACAGCTATCCAGTTCCTGAAGCTAGAAAACTTATTAAATAGTATATAACTATAGTATATAATATGTAATTGTACCTTTATAATTGTATCCCCGGTGCCTCGTGCTAATGGCCGAAGCTGTCACAAGCACGTTAAATTAAATAAAAAAAAAAAAAAAAAATTACTTAGCTTTTAACAGAGAGTAATAAAGCATCTTCTACCCATCCTGATTCTCCCCCACAATGTAAAATACAAATTCTCTTCCCTCTAGAGGAAGGAACATTGGTGACCCAATTTTTACTACCATCGGTCCAACATTCTTTAACTATATCGTGGGTGTCGAACCAAGTTTCATCCAAATAATACAAGTTTCTTCCCTTCACTGCTAAAAGACCTAGACTCTCCAAATAATCGAACCTTCACTTTATTAAATTGCTAGATTCCATAATTGCTACTCTGAGATAGCGCG
>NW_027312243.1:0-34264 GCF_040954645.1 Diabrotica undecimpunctata | reverse complement strand
ACGCGCTATCTCAGAGTATAAATTCGAGAATTGTTTGTATCCATCTCAGCAAGTAGCCGGTGACGAATCCATGATAAAGTTCAAAGGCCGGAGTGAACTGAAGCAGTATATGCCAAAAAACCCATAAAACGAGGCTATAAGGTGTGGATGTTGGCAGATAAATTAGGCTATTGTCTAAAATTTTATCTGTATACAGGGAAGGCTGATTCAGAAGATTTTTAATACTGTACCTTTAATGAAGGAATTGAAGAGACACAACATCCCTGCAGTAGATACTGTAAATGTGTCTCGCCAATATCTGCCTATTTTAAGATGATAAAAAATGAATCGATGAGAGTATCAGTGGTTCACCAGCGATTCTTGATTGTTAGCAGTAAAATGGAAGCATAGGAGAGCAGTACATATACCTACTTACCAGCTTCCACAATCCTGAAGATGTCAGTGAAGTGAGTCGAAAAGAAAAAAATGGCGACAGACGTCTAATACCATGTCCTCATGCTATAACTGATTACAATCAAAATATGAATTCTTTATATACATTTGACCAGATGTTATCAAGTTACAAAATTGATCGTCGCAGTAAAAAATGGCGGCATCGAATATTTTTTTATTTAATAGATGCTGCGGTTGTAAATGCATACTGCCTTTACAAGTTGGTGAACTTGCCTAAAGTAACATCAAAAGATTTTCGCCGTGCTGTTATTAATGGATTATTGGCAGACCAAATTGTTTCTAAAAAGAAGCTATCTAACGGAATGCCATTAGACACAATACAAATCAAAAAGCAAAGCCATTTGTTCCCATTGGCGTGCGCCTACATTCTTTAGAACATCATCAACAGCAAAATTAAAGAAGATGTGCTTTGTGCAGCACCAAAGACAAACAAGTTAGTAGTGAATGGATTTGTTCTGTGCTTACAGTTCCATTATGTAACTAAAAGCAAATTATGCTTTCAGAAATACCACAATAAACTGTATGTTCGCTTTTTTATATTATATTATATTAGTTGTATATCTGCAAACTTGTACGAACTAGTACGGTGGTACAAAATCTGTACCACCACATAACTAAAAAATAAAAACTTAGTTGCAAAAAAACTAATCGAATTGTGTATCAATAGTAGATAATTAACCCCTTGATGTGTTTTCTCTATCAATTTGTTAATAAAAGTATTGTTGCTTCACTAGGACATTTTTTGCATGAATACTTTTGCTACTCAAAGAGTTAAAGAATTTTTAACACTAGTTGCATATTTCACATATGTACAAAATTGCCCTTAAAACATTAGTTGTTCTAAGATCTGTTGTAATATGTATTTTCCCATACCTTAAGTTTTTTGACAATATTTTTATCTAAGATATTTTATATAATCAAATAAACGATTTGCTTTATAAATTGAATTTGATTTTTACCAAGGCTAAAATAGTAATTTTATTTATATTGCTCCATCTATGGAGGGTGACACGAACTTTTTAGCTTGAGCGAATGAGTATAGAAGAGAACTACTATCTCTTATGACTTACTGGGTAAAGGGAATTGTAACGTGATTAAAAATTGAAGAATATTTATAGACGCATAATATGCGTCTATATTCATTGTTAAAATACTCCAAAATAAAAACCCATTAATTTATCAAATAATCTGTTCATACAAAATTTACAGTCATTTATTTCGTACAAACAATCACGTTTCTCTTGATTCCTTGATTTTGAAATATTTGTTGATTTAGATGCTGTTGAAATTTTAAGTACATTTTCCATTCTCTTAAGCTTTTGTAAACAGCTTTAAAGTTCCTACTTTATAATAAAATAAGCTACTAGTTTCATCAAATTTACATTTAATTTTGAATAATGCACCAAATTCTAAGATATAAAATATGTATTAACTTTCTTACTGTCCATGCCATCTATGGAGTAGGCTACAAAATATTTTAACTCGCTCCAAAGTAATCGAAGACACCTACTATTTCTCATGGCTCACTACAAAAAGAAATCTCCAGTTAATCCGAAATGAAAACGTATACCCATTCTAATGGAATGTGAACTACAAAAATGATTGAATTTTTAAATAATTTCATTTACTTTTAAAACCATTGCTTTTTGTATTTTTAAAAGTTGTATGATGTATTTGATAGACATTTTTTAAAGTGATCTATAAATAAAGATACCCTCTAGCTAGGTTATCAAGACTAAAAGGAAAGAAAATGACCATGCCAGAGTAAAACCACTACTGGGTTGAAATCCACGCCAAATACATCATTAAGGCACGTGTATAACTAACAATGAATTTATTTTCCATGATCTTTTTTTTTCTATGCCTAGACCTAATCATTCTAATTATTCTGTATTTTTCAATGTTCCTCCACCCAGATAACAATATAAACTTCATTCATACTTGCAACAAGTTTGATATATCAAAAAAGAAGGTTTGTTTTAAGTTTTCCATTTCAACTGTACACACTTACAGCAAGTTTAAATCAAACTTGCTAGTTACAATGCGATACAGCAAGCAAGCAATTTGATTAAACCCAGAATGTGAGAAATGTTCACCTCTAAGAATTACGTTCGGGTGTAACAATTCATTGGAGCGAGGTGTGTTAACTCGTGTAAAATACAGGAGTCACCCCACCGCGCTCCAATGCTCCAGACCATCTCTTTCCCCCCTATAGCACTCTGATGCGCGATAGGGGCACGACTATCAGCCAAATGCTCTTTATGTGGAGGTAATAGAACCTTAACATGGTTTCCTAACCGATTGCAAAACTCTGGACAGCGCATTTTCGCAATGCGACACACTTGCTTGAAGTTTGTTTTTATACTCGGTTCGCTATTCCCAGTCCGAACTGTCTAGTGAATTTATTAATTATTTTTTGCGAAGTTAGTTACTTTTTGACAGACTAAAAGTGGCTAGAAATTACTATACAGCCAAGCACACGTACTCATAGCCAATATTAATAGTAAACAAACTAAATAGTAAATAAAATGTAACTTTGCGAATTACCGACAATCAATATTTATTTATCTGCACCATATAATAAGTAGTTATGTTAAATTATAACAACTAAAATATATTTTTTAAATATATACTACCCAAAATTTAATGGGTTTAGTATACACTTCCACTATTTAGAATAATTCTTCTTTTTTTTAAGAAAAAAGTCTGCAATAGTAGGATACTTGAGCTATTATTACTGAGAAGTAGGAATTGTTGTGTTGTAGGTTTCCGACAATGAATCTGTCAAAATATGCCCGAGCTAAGCGAATGGAGTTTATAAAGTATATGCAATGTTGATAACATAAGAAACTATGGTTTGTTTTTAACCAGGAAGAGTAAACTAAAAAGACAGATTCACGCCCAAAAAAGTTACTAGAAAAGGCACCAAATACATCTTCTTTTTTGGTTGATTATCTCGGCCTTGCGGTAATCCAGTAATCAGTATCGGACAACCTCACACGTCGATTCTAACTTAACTTTTTTTGTTTATGTTTGAATAATAATTTTTTTCAATTCACTTCCATAATTTAGAGAATATTTTGATCGGGAAAGTCAATAATGTTACAGATCTAAGTATGGTTTTTCACAGGAATTTGTCTTTTAATTTGAAAATCGATCTTGATGATCGATGAAATGCCTTGGTTTCATTAAAAGACGTAAAAGAGATTTTTGTGGGATTGCATCTCTAAAAACTTACACTTTTATCTGTTCGCAACGTGAAAATTCAACTCTGTTATGTTTTCCATTTACTCAAGTATGTATCCAAAAGTTAGAGAGAGTTCAAAGATTTCTGAAATACTGTTCTTTTAAACTGTGTAGACCATATTCTTATTCTGGTGTGATCAATATCTTGAATCTAGATTTTTTTGCTTACCAGAAGACTTAACTTTGACTTGATTATTATTTTTAAGCTTAATAATCCAACTCCTCAATTGCTTCAGCCAATTTGTTTTACATATTCCTTTCCGTTCACTTTTTCATGTTTCCCATCACAGAATTAATTATGGTTCAAATACGGTGTGGTCCTACTTCTCATGCATGCTAATCAATTACCTCATTAGATAGATATGTTTAGCTTATGTATCAATATCTTTAGGTTCTATTTGAAGCACTAAAAAATGTAAGAAACCCATTTGTTTGATTTACATAGACAGCTTTTGCAATATTTGCAGTCAAATATTTACAGAAATACCATAAAATGGCATAAATGAGGGAAGGGTATAGTACAGAATGCCATGGCTTTTTTACGAGTACTACCTCAGATTTTAGAAAAAGTTAGTTACCTTTTGCGTTAATGATTTGTATTCGAATGTATTTTTTATGAAGTTTTTTATGTACTTACGTACATGGATGACATTTATTAAATGCAAATTATTCAAATAAGTTGTTATTTACAATCGGAGGCGTAAACAGCCGCGTAATCAATTTGATACACAGCGCCCATTTATTTTGGTTTGAAGAGCGCGCCCGACGCAAGGTTAAAGAAATGGTATATTAGCCGTGAGCCGTGAACAATAGTGAAATGGAATATTTTTTAAGTCGTGCATAGTATTTCACTTATGGCAATAACTGATGGTTTATTTCAAAAATCTAAATACAATCTTATGCTAGTTTTACACTAAACGATGGTGGTTTTAGATTTAAAAATATGCTTTTTCTTCGTTATTTCAATCAATAAACAAATCAATTAAAAAATCATAATTTTCTTAGACAAAAATTTCAACAAAACTCGTTTGCATGTTTTAAAAAATATTCAAATACAATGTCATCAGGTGTGAAGAATTATATAATAAGTATTTTATCGTATCGTATAAAGCGTTTTTTAATTAGTAAAATATTTTACTACAGATAAAACATGATAGTACTAAAGTATAAATATTTAATCAAATAAAATTGTCTTACGCTTTTGTAAATAATTTGGTTGATACAGGGTATCACAATTATTTATGGACCAGTGTGATTAAGAAGTGTGTGTGTTTTATTCTTTTTTCAAAACTTTCTTTTTAATGTTAATACTGGAAGATCACACCTATTTTTTTGCATAAACAGCATACATGGGTATTAGATACACAATGATTTTTGTGAAGAAATAAAAAAATGTAAATAATTCATGATTTCCAGAATAGTCAAAAAATAATTAAATCATTTTATTTTCTTTCTCTTAATAATCGTAGCAATAAAAAAAAATATTAAAAATAATTAGAAAACATTTTCTAAACACAGGAGTGGGAGCAGGCTCTGACAGAACTCTGCCTCCAAAATCCTGAGGCAGCCAGCAAACACATCACACCGATAGTCCAAAACATACACAAAAAAAGGAAAAAATCACCACTCACGACCGAAAAAAATCAAAAACATAGTATTCTCATACTTCGAACCACCCATATCCTCACCTTCACCTTCACCCATACCACGACCTACACCAACATATATTACGCCAAAACAAACATAACACACACACACAAATACTACATCACCCTAATCCCGAAAAAGTTTTCTAGCCACAGAAAATTTTTCCGAATCCTCAATAACCACAATTTCCTCATACACATTCCTTTCAACCTAGAAATGGAACAATCCGAAAACCAGGCCATCCTCTACACAACAGGATCTATTCCCAAAATAAGAGAGTGGTAAGAGAATCTGTAAGCCATCATAGATCACAGTCACATAACCGTGTCCAAGTGAAAACTTACAGAATACACAGATACAAACAACACAACACCAAGAATACTCACAACACCAAAGAAAACACAATGAAACACACACACATACAGAGCAACACAACTTATCCTGTCCACATCCAAAGCAGATTCTCTTTACTACGATCCTCTACCCCTAAATCCCTGTACCCACATACCCCTACAAACACAAGACACACTCTCACCAACACACACTCAACCAACACCATCACCCATACACACACCCACATACACACGCGCCACACCTCAACAAATAACACTCACTCAATCACTAACAGCCAACTCGCAACAAACACCACACACGATCCTAAATTACAGCATCGAGGACATCCCCCCAGATGTGTCAGCAGAGACGTTTCTACCGTCTCATCAAAGGCCACAACCTAATCTCTCACTTAGACTCAATCAAAGTCTTTCCTACCCAAAAGGCAGCCTCAGTGCGTACTACCGAATATCTAGACCTCAAAGATCTCACGACAAAACTACGACAAATCACTCGAGATGACACCATCTCATTATATTAAGGATACAAATCCATAAATCCCCCTAATCCGCAACCCGTTCCAAATGATCCTCAAATCTTTCATCTAGTCATTGCCGGCGTCGATAAAAAACATTCCCAGAAAATCATCGAGGATAACCTATCCGAAAACAAATTTCCTTTCACCAAAATAGCTCGCATAATTGCCCGCTCCACTAACCAACCTACCTCTTATATCAGAGTTTTCACGAACTCCGAAACTAAATTCACCGATGCACTCTCGAATGACATCAATATTGAAGAAGAACGGCTTGCTTTTGAGGTTCCAAAATCAAGCAATTCCGTTCCGGTTCGACTGAAATACTGTTCGAAATGTTGCAAAAGCGGACATCTCAGCAGCGAATGCACAGAAAAATCATTCACTTGTCCATTCTGTGGACAACAACACAGGTCTAATGCTTACTCCTATTTTATCCAAAATGTCCCAACTGTAATGGAGGCCACCCCGCATTCTCACCAAGATGTCCACACCGCAGAATACAACCCAATAACCCAAAACAAAGCCAACATATACACTAACCCAAACAAATCCCTCCATACGACCTTTCCTCGAACATAAAATCCTTAATTCATTTCAATTCCATGATCCTTTTTAATGTCTTCCCGGAAAGAGAAGTGACACCATCCGTTATCTCAACCAAACATCCAATAACCAAAATCCAAACCAATAACCCAAACCAAAGCCAACATATACACTAACCCAAACAAATCCCTCCATACGACCTTTCCTCGGACATGAAATCCTTAATTCATTTCAATTCCATGATCCTTTTTAATGTCTTCCCGGAAAGAGAAGTGACACCATCCGTTATCTCAACCAAACATCCAATAACCAAAATCCAAACCAATAACCCAAACCAAAGCCAACATATACACTAACCCAAACAAATCACTCCCTACGACCTTTCCTCGGACATGAAATCCTTAATTCATTTTAATTCCATGATCCTTTTTAATGTCTTCCCGGAAAGAGAAGTGACACATAAATACACAATACAACACTCACATGCACTCCGATACACACTTATCATTTACCCACACACAACATCCAAATATATACTTTTCATTTACCCACATATACACTTTACCTCCACTAAGCTCACAATCATAAACATTATAAACTCCTAGAGAAAAAGCTACCAACACACAACCAATAACTACACTAACATCCCAACAACCCTATAAACACAACATCCACAACACCAAACATCAAACAGTGAGCACCACACACACTCCTTAATAGTCGAATTCAAATCAAAAGGACAGGGGGAGATTGGTTTTCTGTGGTTTCCCAATCTCATTGCACAACGATACCTGATCCTAGGTAAGGACATAGCCACAGCTATCCTCCACGCTTTTAAAACAAAACAAAACATAAGGCCAACAATATAAAAAGGACCGTTTTGCCATGAAACTTGTACTTAGTAGCGGGCTTGATCCACACGGCATCCAAAAAGGTGGAAACAATTCTTCTGACACTACGGCCTTACAGCTACTGCCACGCCCTGTCTCGGAGAGCGGCAACATGAAATTGACGTTTTAAACCAACAAATTGGTCACATTTTTGAAGAGGCGCACAAGTCTAAACAAGGTAAAATCGTTGGGTCGAAAAATGGGAAAAGAATACACCACCTGCCACTCTGAATATGCCAAGTATTACAAGCAAGCCAGAGGGTTTCGAACAACCAAGGCGCATTTGGGCCACACTGAATAGAATAAGAACACTCTGTGGCAGCTGCTCCGACATACTTTTCATGTGGGAAAAATACCGTCTCCAAATTGTGATTGCGGAGTTGCATAAGAAAAAAAATTAATTAATATTATTCACTGTTTGTAATTACCGTCTTCATTTATCCACAAAACTCAACTGTGATGTAGCCATTATGCTAATTAAAAAAGTAAAATTACACAGTGTTCCGGTATTTCACTTTGTCAATTACAATAGAAATGTAATTTACCACAACTGTTAAATTGAAAATTTCATTTCTATGCTGATTAAAAATTTCCCTAAAAAAAAGAATGTGGTAAATTAATAACTAAAAACTACAAGGTTACACATATTTTTTATCTTTTTATCCACTTTAAAACTATCAAAACACGATATCAGTTTACGAGACAATCTGTATATAGTACAGGCGTACAAAGCGATAATAAGCGGGTATATTACTTAAATAAAAGCAATTGAATTATTTCACATTAAGTAATTGAGAGGAAGATAGTAAGATTATCAAACCACTTAAGCGTAGCAAGGTCATTAACAGTTACTTTTAGTTCCCTATAAGCACAATGGCAGAAGAAAATTTACGGGAATTTATAAGAGAAATATTTTCTAAAGACTATGAAGTAACCAAAGAATCTATAACATCGCTAACTAAACCTGGTGACAATTTTTTGAGTATTATGTTAAAAGTTGAAGTGATATTAAAAAAGCGTGACGATGGTTCCGAAAAAAAGTTGAATGCTGTAGCTAAATGTGTCAAAAACTCTAATGAATTCGTCAAACGTTTATTTCCTACTGCTTTCAAGAATGAAATAAGATTTTACAAAGAAATAGTTCCAACGCTACAAAATTTTCAGCAGGAGAGAGGGATAGAAGATATTCTTGATATGTTTCCTGAGTTCTATGGCGCTAGAATTAATAATAACGGAAGTGATGAAGTCGACGATACTGCAGTCATTCTGTTAGAGGATTTAAAATTCGATGGTAAGTTTGTGTTTATTTTAAATTTACTACTAATGCTGACTAATTCCAGCAGTGTGTTATCAGTTTACGTCATTTATAAAACATAATTTTATGTAGTGTATAGTTCGGGGGCTTGTCGACTATTTCGTTATACATGGAGGATTAAACAATATGACTGATATTAACTTTGCCATAGCTCACATCAACCGTTTATACATAAGAGGTCATTCCTATAGATTTTTTTTTAACATTTTTTTTAACACAAAACCACATCAACCGCGCAGGGTTATTAGTGGATTTAACAAATAGAAAAAATATTACTACAATTGAATATATTGATATCTTTTAAATAGGTTAAAACTGTTGAAATTTTTTTGGTGAGAACTGTTTTGAGATCATCATCTGTGAATCCGTGGGATCTTCTTTTTTCCATGAATTGAGGACAATCAAGCAGAATATGTTTAACTGTCAGTGGACTAGAGCTAATTACGGGGCAGTAACCCCGGAGGTCAGCCAACCCAATCAACAGTTTTGTCAGCATTTAATTTTTATATAAAAGAAATAGTATTGTAATTAAATTCAGTTATTTTCAATCAATAAAGCAGTGCAGTATAGTTGTAAAAGTTAATAAAGGGTCTTTTTTAAAAAGTACCTTCGTGAGTTTAAACCTTTAAGTGGCACAGTGCAGTAAGATAGTGGGAGAGTCTACAGAAGATCCTCGTCGTTCTTAAACGTTTACCCGCTACGAACCAACCAACTTCCAGGGAAAACTACGGCCGTTCAACCCCAGAAGTCAACGAAAATCCAGAGTTAAAGAGTAGAAATCAATTTAACTCTGAGATAGCGCGTAAAAGAAAGCGAAAGAAGAAAAGAAACCAGTTCCTTCGAAAAGAAATGCACCCAAGCATCATCATTTATCTGTAAGCAAATTTAAAATATTTTCTAATCATAATTTAATTGCTTCACAAACTTCATCTTTTAAAATTAGTAATTCTCTTTCAACTATTAGTGAATCGATTATCGAACCTGGTGCTGCTTCTATTTCGCAAAATAACTCAGCTTCTCAATTTAGTTTAAAAACCAACGTTAGTTCTTTAGATAATACTTTAAATAGCTTAGATATACCATCTATAATTATTACTCCCGCTAGTGAACTAAATACTATGGCCATGGCACCCGCTCCCGCTCTAGTTTTCGACATCAATAAAGATCTTTCCATCGTGCCTGATTACGATGGTAACCCTAATGAACTTCACAACTTCATTGAAGTTACTACAATGCTTCTTAATCATTTCTGGGATCACAATAATCCCGATAACTTCCAAAATCACATGATAACTCGAGGTGTAATGAATAAAATTAAAGGAAGAGCTCGAGAAATCATTTCCGTATATGGGTGTAAAGATTGGCCCACGATAAGGACCATACTAATTCAAAACTTTGCCGATCAACGTAATGAAAATTCGCTTACAAGAGACATGGTAAACTTAAGGCAAGGACCCAACGAAACTCCTCAACAGTTTCACGAGAAAGTAATGTCACTTTTAAACACAATTTCGAACCACATCGAACTACATACCGACAATGCAGATGTAAAGAGGAGCAAAAAGGAATTCTTTCAACAACAGGCCCTAACTACGTTCTTAGCAGGATTACGAGAACCAATGGGATCAACCATACGATCAATGAGGCCTACAAATCTTGCTTTCGCTCTTCAATTCATCCAAGAAGAAAACAATATTAGGTATTTGCAGAAAACAACCAATTTTTCATTGCCAAATAAGAATTCTACCCACACACAACCCCAGAGACAGCCGCAGTTCACAACACCACCACAATGGCAACAACCCATGCCCAGGCCACAGTTACATCAACCATTTTTCGGAAGTAATCCAGCACCGTCCCGACCAACATTTACCCCAAGATGGCCAATACAACCCGCTCGATTCCAACAACCAAGGCAACAATTCATGGCAAACACACAACCTCCAAGACCTAACCCATGGGCAAGCAGACCACCACAACAGTACAAACCAACACCGATGTCTATAAGTACACGCCAAACGGGACATAACAGAGGTTCAAGCTTCAGAAACTTTAGGCCGCAGCAACCGCAACCACACACCCTAAAGTTCACCGTAGAGGAGCTATTCAATATTGAACAACAAGACGAAAACGATAACGATGCCTACTATGGAGAACAGACATACTACTATCCAAATCAGGACGCATATTCAGATGACTACCACGTAGAAGATTACCAAAATGCCCAATACGAAGAAGAAGATGTAAATTTCCAAAACTCCAAGAGGAAAACGAAGAAACGTAATCGAACTCAATTCGTATTCAGATAAAAAAGAACTTCCATATATCGAAATTAAAAATCCTCCCCTTAAACTTCTTCTTGATACAGGGGCAACCAAATCATTTCTTAACCCCGAAATTGCATCCAAATTTTATAAAAATTTTATCAAACATGAACCGTTTGTAGTCCGTTCAATATTTCAAAACCATTCACAGGAATATTGTGCTGAAATTCCAATCTTCCCAGAATTTAACTCTAATATTAATTTAAAGGACTTCTACAAGGCTGTGCTACGTCCCCTACTCTGTTTAAAATATTCTTGGAAAAGACACTTAAACCATGGAGGAGAAAGTGCGAAGGAATGGGCATACCAGTAAGAGACGAATACCTATACACCTTAAGTTTTGCCGACGATCAAGTAGTCATCGCACAAGATGAAGAAGATCTCAGCTTTATGCTCAGAAAACTAGAAGAAGAATATAAAAACAACGGAATGGAAATAAACTTAGAGAAAACCGAATACCTAACAACAGAAAACAAGGATATGAGAAACCTAGAGATAGACGAGGGAAGACAAATAAATGGAACAGATAAATTCAAGTATTTAGGAACCATAATATCGAACCAGGGAACAACAGAAGAAGATATAAACAACAGACTGAGACAAACAAGAAACTGTATAAGACAACTAAACTCAGTGTTGTGGGATAAGAACATTACGATAAAGACAAAAAAGAGAATATATAACACCCTGACAAGAAGTATCCTGACATATGGGTCCGAAAACTGGACAATAAACAAGAGAAATAGAGGTAGAATAAGAGCAGTAGAAATGGAGTTCCTGAGGAGAAGCTGTAGACTTACAAAAAGAGACAGAATTGAAAACGCAGAGATTAAGTGGAGAATGGGAGCGCAATCAGACATAATCGACTATATAGAGGAGAAGAGACTATCCTGGTACGGCCACGTCAGAAGAGCGGACAGAGGACGCTGGATAAACAAAATCACAGAATGGAGCCCGATTGGAAGAAGAAAGAGAGGAAGACCCCGAAGGTCATTCAGAGATGAAATCGACGAGGCTATGGAGAAAAGAACCCTGCGAGATGGAGACTGGAATGACAGGGAAAATTGGAGAAAACGGTTGAGTGAAGGAAGACAGTGAAAACTGTGGAAATCCTTAGTAGTAGTAGTATTAATTTAAAATTCTACCTTTTTAAATTCCATAAAACATTTGATGGTCTTATCGGCCTCGATAACTTAAAACTTCTACAAGCAAATCTTAATTTCCCAGCATCCACACTAACTACAGCACACTCAGTTCTCCCTATCTTTTATTATGAAACCAACAAAACACAATTTTATACAATTCAATTGGAACCCAGAACAATCACACAAGTAAGACTTTCAGTAAAACAAACAAAAGGCACCATACTTATACCAAAACAAGAAATACAAGGGGCAACTCTAAGAGAAACTCTCAGTGAAGCCTGCAATCAGCTAGCCTGGACCGAAATGATCAACAATACTGATGAACCTATTCAAGTAGCACTCACCGATCCTGTTAGAAGCAATCCAATAGATCTTCATGAATATCACCTGTATACCTCGGACATCATTCCAATGGAAACAGAAACAAGAATAGATAGCGATCCTCTTATCAGAACAGATCATCTAAATCCAGAAGAAGAGATGCACATCGGACGTTTATGCAGAAAATTTGCAGATATATTCCATAATCCTGATGATACTTTAACATTTACAAATCAAATAAAACACCACATACGAACAACGGATGAAGTCCCAGTTTTCACAAAATCATATCGATATCCACACGTACATCGAGAAGAGGTTCAAAAACAGATCACATCAATGCTGGACCAAGGCATCATCAGACCAAGTCAATCACCCTGGTCATCTCCAATTTGGGTCGTACCAAAAAACCAGACGCCTCTGGAAAAATTAAATGGAGAATCGTAGTCGATTACAGAAAGATAAATGAGAAGACTATAGACGATAGATATCCCATTCCAAATATCACGGACATCCTTAATAAACTCGGACGCTGTCAATACTTTTCCACCCTCGATCTAGCCAGTGGATTTCACCAAATAGAAATGGCAAGGGAAGATATACAAAAAACAGCATTTAACGTGGAAAATGGCCATTATGAATACCTTAGAATGCCTTTTGGTTTAAAGAATGCACCCTCTACATTCCAGAGAATAATGAACAATGTGCTTAAAGGACTCATAGGAGAAATCTGCCTAGTATACATGGATGACATAATCGTATACTCAACCTCACTTCAGGAACACATGGTCATCCTTAAGAAAATCTTTGAAAGACTACGAGAAACTAGGTTCAAGATACAGATAGACAAATGCGAATTTTTAAAAAAAGAAGTTGAATTCTTGGGCCACGTCGTAACTCCTGAAGGAATAAAACCAAATCCAAGCAAAATTAAAGCCATCATAGACTATCCCATACCAAATACTACCAAGCAGATTAGAGGATTTCTAGGACTACTTGGATATTACAGAAAGTTCATTAAGGATTTCGCAAAAATAACAAAACCACTCACCTCATGTTTAAAGAAAGATGCCAAGATAGAACACACAGAACAATTCCTAAACTGTATCAAAATCTGCAAAAACCTGTTAACCAACGAACCACTTCTACAATATCCGGATTTTACGAAGCCTTTCAATCTCACCACAGATGCAAGCAACTTTGCTATAGGTGCTATCCTGTCACAGGGTCCTGTAGGACAAGACAAACCCATTGCAATCGTATGGGCTACTAAATATTTTCGACCTTATTTATTTGGAAGGAAGTTTAAAATTCTCTCCGATCATCGACCACTTCAATGGCTATTCTCTTTAAAAGATCCGAACTCGAAACTTGTTAGATGGAGACTAAAACTCGAAGAATTCGATTATGAAGTCATATACAAAAAAGGAAAATCCAATACGAACGCTGATGCATTATCCCGTGTCGAAATCCACACTAAAGAAGTAAATACCATTGACGAACACGTAGAAGAAATAATCAGTCTATTATCCAGAAAAGAAGATGACAACATATCTATGATCAACCATCCAAACTCAGTATGTGATCCAGATGAAGAAGATCCTATGGTTAACTTAGACGAAATTATCAAAGAAAAACAAACATCCGGCCTAACTGCAGAAGAAATGAAAGTAATAGACGAACTTCTACAAGAAGAAAACCAAAAGATTGACAGTCAGCCAACAAAATCGCTATACCAACAAGACAACAACACAGATGGTACCCAACATTCTACAGAGGAAAACCCAATACTCGGAATTCCAATCAGCGAAAGACCATTGAACTGTTACAACAACCAAATCATATTCAAATTGGTAAATTACAATCCTGCAAAACCTATAACAGAACAGTGCTTCCTAACAAAGAAAAGAATGCACGTCCAACTAGATAAAAACGACCTGAAAAACGATATTTTTAATTTCTTCAAGAACTACGTCGATACAAAAAAGAAATATGCCATCCTATTCGAAACTGATGAACTCTACCAGTCTGTCTGCAACATACTTCGAGAAACATTCAAGAATTCTGCATTTGATCTTGTAAAATGTAACAATTTACTTGAAGATATAAGCAGTCCAGAAAGACAGAAAACCATCGTACAAGACTATCACCAAGGAAAGACAAATCATAGAGGAATTAATGAAACAGAAATTCAAATCAGAAAACATTATTACTGGCCAACGTTGAAAAAGGATATAGAAGATTATATTAATCTCTACGATACTTGTCAAACAAACAAATACGACAGAAATCCAGAAAAACCGAAGTTTATGTTAACTCCAACACCAACGAAACCACTGGAAATTGTTCACATAGAACTCTGAGATAAGCGCGTATTTCAAGCAGCAGGACAAAAATTCCTTACCATCATCGACGCATTTTCAAAATACGGTCAAGCGTACCCAATAGAAGGATCAAACGCGATTAACATCTTAAACGCATTCCTGCTATTCATCACCCACCATTGGACTACCACATATGATAATTTCTGATAGTGGAACTGAATTTAAAAATGGACTTGTTCAAGAATTCGTGGACACTACACAAGATCTTAATCCACTACACAACACCTGATAACCCGCAATCCAATGGAATGATCGAACGCTTTCACTCCACAATCATCGAGCATCTCTCGAATATTAAAAGAAAAAAGAAAACACTTAACATAAAAGACAGATGCTATACGCCATTATGGCATACAACAATTCTATTCACTCAGCTACCAAACAGAAGCCCATCAACGTCCTTAATGGGTCACATAGATGCTCAAGATCCATTCGATAATTGACATTAATAGAACACTGATAATAATTACACACAGGAGCACAGATTGAAAACAAAAGAGATGTATAAAGAAATAAATAAAAAATTGCAAGAGAGCAAACAGAAAAAACATTGAAAAGATAAACGAAAAACGACACTCTCCGATAACATATAAACCCAGCACGAAAATATACACTCGAAAAACAGTAACACGAAACAAACTGCTCCCAGATTTTCACCTAAAATAGTCCAAAACAACAATCCTGTTACTGTTGATACCCAAGATACTACGGCCGCATAAGAAAAATATTAAACATCAACCACCACTAAAACTAACCGCAAAAATACTTTACAGATGTATCTCAGTAACAGCCAAGAAGTGAAAATCCAGGACCTTCGAGACAATCCAGGGATCCTCCCAGTTAAGCTTGGAGAAGCCAGAATCCAAACCAGCACCCATGATTTCATCCACTATTTCCCAATTGGAACCAATAGCACAGGAAATCGAAACATTGGCATACCAATATCAAACTACAACTACAGCTATAGAAAATGGACTAAGTCAGCCGTACTTCGACAGTCTACCAGGAACTTCGACAAAACAATGCAGTATCTTCTTAAAAACAGCCCAAGAGAAACTCGACTCAGTTTATCCAGCAACCAGAAATAAAAGAGGTCTTATCAATGGATTAGGAAATATTATAAAATCCATCTCAGGAAACTTAGATCAAGAAGACGCAGAAAGATACGATGCAGCAATTCAGTCACTTGAACTCAATCAACAAAATAATATTCAACAACATTAATAACCAATTAAGCCTTAATAAGAAAAATAATGAACAACTACTAACGAGACAGTGACACTACTAACCCACAATCAAGAGATAATAGCCGCAGAAACCAACAAAATCCGAACAGACTTAAACCAATTCGTCTTTGATTTCAACCATTACATGCAAGTTCGAAACGTTTTAGACCAGATGAATTTAGCCTTACAAACCATATCCAAATATTAGGTGACCTACAGACAGCAATCACATTCGCAAAAATCAAAACTCTTCATAATGGACTTATAAAACCAGACGAAATAAGATGGACCATCCAGAAAATGCTAGAACATCATCCAGCTTCTCAGCTACCATACCTCGAAGAAGAAGACCTGATGAGATAATACGAGATAGTAGAAGTAGATGGTTACTACTCCAACCACTCTCTGGTCTTTATCTTACATTTTCCCATTCTTTATTCCAAAGTATTCACATATTTTCATCTATATTCACTTCCAACCATAAATAACACAATAATTATTCCACCTGGACCATATTTAGCTTCTACACTCAGAACGTTTTTCAATACATGGACCTACCATGCAGAAAGAGTGAACCAAAGAAATTCATTTGTCAGAGAAGTTCCCGCAAGAAATACAGAAACTGACGACTGCATCAATCAAATCCTAAAATTATCCAATGATGCGCCCAATGTCAAAACGTGCCGATCACAATAGCACAACAATTATCCAAAAAGTATCGGAAGCTCACTATATTGCTGTTTTCTCAAAAGCTACTAAATCTCCACCCACTGTTCTACTTCCAAAATTGAAGTACTCATAGAAACATTTCTAATAGAACTACCCCCAGGATGTGAGCTCAGAACCAACAACGAAGTTTACATCAACTCCAAAAGCGACAATAAAAGACAGAACCGTTAACCCTGCCAAAAATAAAAATTAGTCTTCAAGGGGAAAATCCAACAGTAAAGCCTCTAAAATTAGATAGAATCCAGTTAGATGAACTACATAAACTCTCAACGGAAGAAGAAAGACTCCAACCCGTGTCTTTAAAAACAATGGACCATTACCATCTATGGACAACCACCAATATATATCCTGGCAACAGCCCTTATCATTATTTTTGGTTTACAAATTACGAGAGATATGAAAAAAGAAGACAACCGAAGAAGAAGATACAGCCGATCCAGAATCCATACCTTCAGTTTTGTTCATACCCTCACAAAACTTCCCAAGGGGATGGAGAAATTACGGTGCAGTAACCCCGGAGGTCAGCAAACCCCAATCAACAGTTTTGTCAGCATTTAATTTTTTATATAAAAGAAATAGTATTGTAATTAAATTCAGTTATTTTCAATCAATAAAGCAGTGCAGTATAGTTGTAAAAGTTAATAAAGGGTCTTTTTTAAAAGTACCCTTCGTGAGTTTAAACCTTTAAGTAGCTGCCTGGAGCAGATAGGTAGTGGTTCTTTTGTTATTAAGTATTAGTAGTTAATTCTTAGATGGTTAATAATAACTTGGTTTTTTCTGGTTGAAGGAGTCTCCAGGATAGCATTTATTTTTATGCAAATTACATTTTGATTTTGTATCTTATTTTTCCTAATGATTTTGCCATGCGTTAGTACGGTGGACTTTAACCAGGTTCTTTAGATCGGTGTACAGATATGTTTTCAATTTTGCAATATGGTTTGAGTTCATTCGACTTTTGTTTGCCAGTTAATCTGCTTTTTCATTTTTGTAAATACCCGTATGTGCAGGTACCCAAATAAAAGACGATTCCTTTTCCTAATGATCGGAATATTTCTAGTTCGTTTTTTATAGTCTGTATAATAGGGTTGGTGGTATATATTTGCTTTAATTCTCAGTAATTCTTTTAATGAGTTCTGTTACGAGAATGCATTTTTTATCGAAATTGAAATTTCAGTAAACTTACTTTAGCCTTTAATTAAGCCTTGTTCCCATTGAAAATAGTAATTGCTTTAATTACATCCATAATACTATTAACCCGTCCCAAAGAAAAAAGTAGACAAAAAATAGTAAATCCAAATTTGTCTCAAACTGTAACAACATCAGTCTGATCTGATATTTAGACAATATAAAAGCCAACGATGAAAGCAACTCATATATTGAAGTTTTTTTCACTCTTTTCTGATAAAAAAGTAAATTAAGAGAAGTCTACATTTTACAATATTTATGCACTCGCAGAATAACCGTCACGATTTTGAAATGAATAACGTAGATTTAAAAAAAAATTATTAGCATATGTATATTATCTGGTTCACACTCTGCTTCAAGTTGATATGCATTGGTCAAAGGATGAGGATAAAGAAGTACACATTATAAAGAGAAGCATGAACCGACATAGATTTATATTAATAATTTATAATAGTGAAGAAACCGCTACATCAGTGTCTAACTTAGTACATGGACGTTAATCCAAAGTTGCTTTACCAGATGATAACCAGATTAGACAATAGTAGCCACATTACAAAAAGAGATGATAGTGCAAGAATGTAGGATGTGCAAAAGTAGTACTATTTACATATGTAAAAGGTGTAGAATGCATCTACACCCCGAGTGTTTTTTTTTAACCTAAAAACTGTACTGTTTTCCTTGAAAATGAGAAAAAAAATCTTTTTGGTTGTAAATAAGTCTTAATTTATGTGTTTTTAATGCAATCTAATAAATTAGTTGTCAGATTTCTCTTTGTTATATTGAGCGGCCGTTAATGGGTTAATACTATATAAAGAATAACTTGCATCAAATTTACTTTACTTATCTCAAAACTATTTTAAAGTAATAATAAAGTCTATAAAATATATTCCCAAGAAATAGAACACACTACGCCTATGCATATTCATATATAAAATTTGGAACGAATTAACTAAAATATCATATTTCTCTCATTCCCATTCTTTCTAAGAACGTAAATATATATAGGACCAGCAAAATATTGATAAGTTTACCGATCTTTCAAACTACTCAATGCACTTGTCCCACTATACACTAGTGAATCGCACCAATTTATATTGTTACGGGCAAATTTTATGAAACTTACCTTACTTTTTCACTTATTTACATGGGCGAAGCATTACACAATAAAAATGACCGCAGGTAAGAATTGACTGCTGACATTTTACATGGTTGCCGCTACCGTTTAGTTCAATTTGTAGATTAGACACCTTTAATTGAAAATTATCCGACTATAGTTCTATATTTTTTTCGTTTTCCTATTGGTTTTCAGTACATAATTTTGCTAGTTGCTTTGTTGTCTTCTAACCTCTGGATATATGCCAGCCAGACAGCCATGCCAAAACTCTGACTTTCTTTAAATGGTATAATATCATTTAATTTATTCAGTTTATGAATCTCGTTATTTATTCTTATTTTGCGTGCTGCATGTACATCGTCGATTTGTTTTAGGGTTTTTCTACTATTTTTCTCTCAAATATCCTATCTAGATTATCGATTTTTCTACAATTTATTTCTTTTAACGCAATCAAAAGCTTGTTTGAAGTCTATATACAAGAAGAAAAAATATCAAAAATAATATGCGGAAAAAACTTAATAGATTATACAGAGAATTATAACGCAGAAAATGAAATGACGGGAAATGAAAATGATACTTAAAGAAGCTGCAAAAGAAATTATTAGGAAAATTAAGAGAAACAGGAAAATGGAATTGCATGATGTGGAATCTTGATATTTAGTTAAGAATAGAGGAAAACTAAACTCAAACCACGATAAAAAATACTTGGATATTTACAATCAGTAGAGAATATGGCAAATAGAGCAAAAGAAACAATGGTTGAAAAAAAAGAAATCGTAAATCAAACAATGTACATGGTATTATGTTAAACAAATCGAAACATATGCTCAAATAGTCCCTAACGAGCCAAAACAAGTAGTAGAGAATGACCCCAGTTCGATATCAAAACATGCTACGCATACTAATAGAACGCATGAACATGCAAGAAGAATTCGATAAAAAAATTCTACAAAGATTAAATAGTATAGAAACTAGCCAAATATAAAATGGCGGGAAAGTTAAGAATATTACATTGGAACGCAAATGGCCTCTTGCAACATATGCAGGAGATACTGTTTACCTTAAACAACCAAAAAATCGATATATGTTTATTATCAGAGACACATTTTACAAAAAACATACATTAAACTGAGAGGATATTAAATACATCAAGCTCTTCACCCTAGAAACACAGCTAGCGGAGAAGCAGCAGTAGTAGTGAAAAATAATCTAATTCACTTTGAAAGAAATATAGAGAAAATATAGAGACTGCAGCCATCCAGGTAGCTAATATACATGGTAAAACAAAAAAAATTGATGTAATAATAGCAGTTCCACCAAAACATAATCTAAAAAAAGAAAATTAATTTGAAGAAAAATTTATCATTGGTGGATACTTTAATGCTAAAAACACTGGGGTACAAGTTTAATCAATTCAAAGGGTAGAGAATGGCACTCAACTGGAAAACTCACATATTAGCCCACTTATACAAATAAAACATCCGACTTAATTGACTTTTTCATTTTAAGGAAAGTTGCAACAAATTTTATAAGAATAGATGAAGCTTAGGGTCCCACTTCTTACCACTCTTTAATACTACTAACAATCAGTGAGCATATTATACTAAAAGAAAATAACCCTACCCTAACCATTAATAGAACGGCCTGGGCTAGCTTTAGACAGGAGTTAAGTGACATAATTGAGCTAAATGTACCAATCAAAACTAATAAACAATTTGATGAAGAAGCAAAGAAACTAACCATAAATATACAACTAGCAGCATGGAGCAACACCAAACAAAGTATAAGAAAAACTAAACGTCAAAATTTTCCCAAAGAAATTCGAGAACTGGGGCAAAGAAAATGAAAAGCAAGGAAAACGTGGCAAAAACAGAACTGCAGAAAAAAAAAATGTATAAAATAACCCATTCCAATAGTTAAAAGGGAGATATATATTTAATCAAACACGAATCAATAAATCAATACCTAAACGATCTGACCAATGACCAAACCACTGATTACTCTTTATGAAAGTGTACAAAAAGAATAAATAGACCAACGTAACAGATTCCGCCGTTAAAAAGAAAATGGAACATAGGCATGGACAACAAAAAGCAAATCTGTATTCCAAAGTCACGAAATGGAAAATAATGATCAAGCTGAAATCCCTATCCTCTACCCCTAAAGAAATAACCAAAACAATATAAATCCCATAAAAGGCTCCGGAATTTGACTTAATAACAGGAAAAATAGTGCAACAACTACCTAGGAAGGCCATGGTTAAACCCACAAACCTTTTTAGAAAATATTAGTTTAATCCTAATAAGGTTTAAAAAATTGTTACCAGATAACAGCACAATATTATTTTTTATTTATATTATAACATCTGCATACCTTTTTGTTTATAACTTTTTCAAATAATGTTTTTTCAATCGATGGTTTAATGTATATTTTATTAATAGTTTTTATCACTGGAATCCATGACTAACTACTGGATCAGCGACAATTACCGAATGATAACGGTAGCACTATACACGTTGGTCGTGATATTATAACTAAACGATTTTGTGGTCGACAACACATAAGTTGTTCCGTATTCGCCACATTTATCCAAAGCTGATTTATTGCAATGTGGAATTTCACAATTAACCCTTTCGCTACTAAATATTATTAGACAGAGAAAAATTTTTTTTTGGTGGAATTTTATTTAAATAAGTATAAATAAAGGGGATTATACAAAAAAACAAATAAAATCCCCCACCAGATGTAAAAATTTTGTTGTACACGTTTGTGTACATTAGTACCAAACAGTAGTTAGGCTAAATGGTAAAAATGTGTATTTTTTATGTAAAAGCTTTAAAAATAAACCGAAACAAGTAATAATTATTTGTTTTATATTTAGCTTATATCTAAGATTAAAATACATGAAAATTTATGAATCGCAAAATAAATCTAACACAAATACAAAGTCATTTCGAGTGGAAGGTCAAAAAGCAGTTCCTCTCCTTTCCTAGACACAAATAAACATTACACTTGCGGCACCGGAAATGTGAACGCCCTTTACAGTTGTTTTGTTTGCAGCACTTAATCCCTTTCTCCACTGTGAATAGGCAAATGATCTAACTCTGAGATAGCGCGTCTGTGTCAATGGGACGAGTTTCAAATCTACACCTTTTAGTGTTGTTTGAATTTGTTTCTAAAGTTACTTCTTGTAAACTTGGTCGACCCCTTTTCTTGTCTTTACCACACATTGTACCAGCAAGTACCAAGGAATTTCCAACATCCATTCGAAAATGTAAAAGATCGAGAATTTTCTTGCTGTCAACACCTAGTCTTTTACAGTCTTCTTTATATTCCAACCAACTGTTGCAGATTGCCATATCTATTAAGAATTATAACGCTTGATTACCTCTGGTCTTTCAACATCTACAAATGTTTTTTTTTTATTTTGTCCCATCTTTTAACGATATCTTTATCTCCAATACCAACAAAGTTACATGCCATATTGACTATTCTGTTATCAAACCATTTGACTAAAATAACGTCACCGTCTTTACTACAGAACCGTTCCATGTAACCCCTGGGTTTCTTGGAAAATTCTTTTTCACTGAGAAAAGGTGGTTTTCGAAATCTATTCAGTCTGGCAGTTCTGGCACCATAAATGTTATTCTGTTTTAGATACTGCAATAACGCATAGGATGAAAAAAATTGTCAAAGTATAAATTGTGTATAAAGTGTTTGAATTATTTTACTAAGATGAATTATAACTGCAGCACCATGTCCAAATTTGTTTTGTTGAGTTTGGTCAATTTTGGTTTTTTTTTTCCCTGATACAAAATAAAATCATATATCAGTCCACCTTTCTCCACACAGTAGAAACAGTTTTATTCCCCATGGATTAGGCTTACCTTTTATATATTGTTTCACCGATAATTTTCCCTTGAAGGGGCATATCTGTTCGTCGACACATAACTTCTCCTCATGTTCTAATTCTCGGCATCTTTTCAAAACGGCATCAAAAAATTGGTCGAACTTAATAAAAAAAACATCTGTATTATCTGGATCTTTTTCTAAGTTATTTACTATGTGTAAATATGTCCTGAGTTTATAGAATCTGTTTCTGGACATACTGTTTATAAAAAGTGCTCATACCTATAGCATTATCCCAATATAAATGCATTCTAGGCAGTTTCAAACATCCCATTATGATGTGTAAACCTATACGGATCTCAATTTCTTTTGAATTCGTATGTGCAAAATTAAAATCGTTACATTGCTGGGCATACAGATTTGTTTTTCTCTGCAACATTTTCGAATAAAGCTCCCAGGATATATGTTGAGAAATATTCAATAGGCAACTTAACTTCTGTATCGTTATGTTCATCTTGAAGTTTGGTCCAATTTTGCATTGCTAGTGGGGCTGTTTGTCTTTCTGTCCATTGAATTTGGTTTTTATTCGTTAAATACGCAAAAGTATTTTCATCATTTCTGTTGATAGTATCTTCTCCTATTACACCTACGTCGTCGAATATTTCATCTTCTCGAAGCTCATCTTCATTATTGTCATCTTGTAGATCCATTGCAGAAACTATGTCTTCAATGCGACTTTCCACATTTTCTGCTTCTTCTAATAGATCTTCATCATCAGCTTCACCTTCGGACAAATCGAAGAGATCCGAAAAGTCCCCGTTGTCTAATTTCTGCTTCAAATTTTTCACATATTTGTCAACTCTCACGTCTCGCATAAAAAATCGATGCTTTTGAGTTTCTTAAGCCTGCAAAGAAAAATTCTGTAATAACTTTTGCCTGTAATCAACATACATTTGATTCGAATCCAAAATAGCCTCTGAATATAGTTGTGCACGATTGTGTACACAAACAACTAACTGAAATTTACCTTCCAGTACAATTGTACACGATCGTGTACATAATGTTTTATACAGTTTTTTCAAAAACCTTTACCACATAACGATGAGTCTACTATCAAGAAATATTCCGTAAACACTCATAAAAACCATGCAGTATAATAAAACAGCAACAACGTAACTGTATAAAAAATAAAAAAATATATAAATGAAAGGTACTCACCTGATCCACAACTTCTGTTGGTCGCCATGTTGGTTGGTAATGATTATTTAAACCGATTTTTTCATAGACGGAGCCAGTGGCTTCAAATTATATTAAAAGAAGTGTACCTGATTATGTACAAATGGTTTTTGCGGAATACATATAGAAGTTCTCTTATTTCTTAAGGTTTGAAATCCATGTACACGATTGTGTACACCAGTAGCGAAAGGGTTAAGTTAAATCTTTCGAAACTGCAAATATGTAATAAATGGTAGCGATGTGGCGTCTTTGGCGTTCCGATACCAACGATGAAATTACGCACTACTAATTTGGTCGGCATGTGAGCTACAATAAGACTATTTTTGGTCTAATTTCATTTTGAAAATCATCGATTATAGTCTCAAAATGTACCAAGAATCTGGTATAGATAATAGCAGAAAAAGTTTTGATAAATACTTTAAGTAATGTAATTGCCATGTAGTTCTGAAATTATCTTCTAATTCTAATTAACTTGTCTAGTTATTATTTTCATTTCTTCTCCCTCCTTTTGTGGCGTATGTTTCTCTGTGTATCCGTTGACGTTTTTCTTGCAGAACGTTTTTGGTATTCTTATTTTTTTTTTCTTGTAAATATAAGTCAACTCATTGATCTTTTTTATGCATGTGAAAATCTATTGTAAATCTATTGAAATATTGGAGGCTCTTTTATCTTTTTTTTTCTCATAACCATTTCTCTTTATTCTCGTCTATTTTTCCGCTAAACAATTTTATCTGAGTCTTTGTATCGTTTGGAGTTATTTTTGTTTCCCTCTTCTGCCCAAAAGCTATAATGTTTCGTCCGTGGTTCCTACTTCTTTCGTAAGCTTATATATAGCGTCCGCTAAGTTGATTTAGTATGTTTCAATATCATTGATAGTGGCTGTTAGTGCGACAGTATTAATAATCTTACCTACTATATAGTTTGATCTATATCTAATCTTTTTTTAGTTTATTTCTGGATTACAATAATTGTTAGTGGCACTCATAATTATTAATCTACAAGTGAAATTATATACCAGTACCCTAATTCGTTCAGTTTCTAATTCGTATAATCTATCAGAAAAAAATTCAGGCCGCGTAATCGTTTTTTTTTTTTACTAAATGTGCATCCCCTTTAATCTAGATAGTTTGGTACCAGTACTATAATCAGTATTTATAACATGCCTTCTTTTTAGTTGATATATACGAGGCGTGTTTTTTTAAAAAAGACGTGCAAAGATATGGCAATAATTTTATTTTTACATGAAAAGCCTGTACCTTAATCTACTTTTCTACATAATTTCCGTGAATATTGAGGCACTTGTCATAACGTGGCACCAGTTTTTGAATACCCTTCTGATAAAATTCTGCCGCCCTGACTTGTTAACCACTGCATCACAAATGTTTTGACTTCGTTATCGTCTTGAAGACGCTGACCGCCCAGGTGTTTCTTCAAGTGCTGGAACAAATGGTAGTCGCTGGGCGCCAGATCAGGGCTGTATGGAGGATGATCTAAAGTTTCCCATTTAAATGATTTGATAAGGTCTTTGGTCTGATTAGCCACATGTGGACGGGGCATTGTCATGCAGCAAAACGATACCCTTACTCAACTTGCCACGTCTTTTGTTCTGGATTGCACGACGCAGATTTTTCAATGTCTCACAATAAGACGCTGCATTGATTGTCTCATTACGAGGCAGAAACTCCACTAGCAATACTCCTTTTTCTCTCCCAAAAAACTGTGCACATGATTTTCCGGGCAGAAATTGTTTGCCTAAACTCTTTTGGGTGATGATGAATATCGCCATTCCATGGATTGTTGTTTCGATTCTGGTGTGACGTAGGCCACCCACGTTTCGTCACCAGTAACAATTTGGTCTAAAAAAATCTTCACCTTCACTGTGGTACCGCTCGGTAACAATGCGATACAAAATACTACGAGAATACTGAAGAAAGCAGTCGGACAATGATGAAATTGTAAAGCGTCTATTTTCTCTCACCTTTTCGTCCACTTTTCTGCACCAAATTTTTATTAACGACCGAAGGACGCCCACTCCGTTCTTCATCATGCACATTTGTGCGGCCATCTTTAAATTCTCTCACCCATTTCGTTACCATTCCATCACTCATAATGTTTTGTCCGTAAACTTCAACGATCTCACGATGAAATATCGATCGGTTTTACGCCCTTTAGCACTAAGAAATCGTATAACAGCCCGTACTTCACAATCAGCGTGACTCACGATTGTTGGAGGCATCTTAAACACTGGAGTAAACAAGTATACAATGAAGAATCAGACTGTAATGGCGTCAGTGCGTAGACAAGAGATGTAGGTAACCAGCGCTCATGCGCGGAACCCCGACCGTAGCGCTGCGGCGGCGGAATCGCAAAACGGTACTTACTTAGAAAACATGCCTCGTATCTATCCCTTTTTTTTATTTTATTTCTGGATTAGAATTGTTAGTGGCACTCATATTTAATCTACAAGTGGAATACGTACCAGTACCCTAATTCATTCATTTCCTAATTCGTGTAACTTATCAGAAAAAAAAATCCAGGCCATATAATTGTTCCTTTTACGAAATGTGCATCCCTTTTACTCCAGATAGTCTGGTACCAGTATTACATGCCGTATTTATAAAATGCCAAATAACTGATTTTTTGCTTGGGTTTATAACAGGTTTAATTTGATTTAATTTATATTTTTTTTATTTGTAGGTTACATAAATGTTGATCGACACGAAGGTTTTCAACTTACCAGAAGCAAAAATTATCTTAAAAGATATATGCAGACTACATGCCACCGCCTTGGGCTTAAAAATTTACTCAGACTGACTTATTTGAGGAAAAAAATTCGAAAAAAATTGTAAAAAGGGCCATTCCACCACCAAAACCATCAGATAAAGAAAAGTATAGACAGTCGTTGGAAGTATTCTTTAGTATTTTGGAAGATTACGAAGAATGCAGACCGTATATTTCTAATCTTAAAAGTAAATTTGACAAAATGAGGAGAGCAATCAATGACTTTTTTGATAAACCAGCGAGAGAGCCATTTGCTACGTTAGTACATTGCGATCTTTGGGTTAATAATACCATGCAACTTTTTCGTAAGTAACTGAGATTATTTTATATTCCCTGATAATTTTGTTTCATTTTATCTTGTAGCATATTGTAAGGTACTTCTTCCTTTACTAGTCATAATTGTTTGGCCCATTTATTACAGAATATTTTTATTTTCCATTTCTTTATACTCGTGAGCTAAAGATCTGTTTTTTCTTGTTGTTGTTATAGTAGGAGGGAAAAGTCCCTTTTTTCGCCCGTCTGTACTTTTGTGACATGGATATCCAGCTTAGAGGAACCACCAACGATTCTTGAAGTTAAATATGCAGTTAAAAAACTAGCCAGAAACAAATCACCCAAAATAGATAATCTCTCAGCTGATCTATATAAATAACCTGACCGTGATACCATATTGGCATTACAGCAGCTTATAAAATAAATATGGAGACAGAAATCCTTTCCCAATAACTGGAATCTTGGAATACTTTGCACTATACACAAAAACGAAGATATTAACCACATAGGAATTACGCTTCTAAATGCAGCACAATCAATATTTTGTTAAATATTATGTAACCGTATGGCAGGATATGCAGAACGGATATTAGGAAAATACCAGGGCTGCTTTCAGAAGTCTTAAATCCATAATTTATCAGATTAAAACCCTGAAACAAATTTTGGAAAAAAAACACTGGAATATGTCATTGATACTTATCACATATTTATAGAATACAAAGCAGCCTACGACTCTGTGAATAGAAGAGAAATGTTTAAAGCAATAAATGCAATGAATGAGCTAGGAATACCATATCAGTTGGTAAATTTAACAAAACTGACTCTTGAAAAAGTTGAATGTTGAGTACGAATTCAGGGGATACTGTCTGAACCTTTTAAAACAAATAACGGACTGCGCCAGGAAGACCCTCTCGCCTGTATACTGTTCAATCTCGCTCTGAAAAAAGTAATACGTATGTCACAAATCACAACCATTGGTTCAATATTTAATAAACCAGTGCAAATTCTGGCCTATGCCGATGATATCAATATTTTTGGGAAAAACGGAAAACGCTGTACGAGAGGCGTAGGTAGCATCAAAAAAAATCAGCTTCAAAAATGGGTTTAATAATAAATACCAACAAAAACGAAGTATAAAAATAAGCAAACAACCACAGATCGTACGACCACTTGTTATAGAAAACGAGTTGTATACCTGCGAGCACTCCCTTAACACTGTAGACCTCAGAGATCAACCGCAGAATTTGCACGGTCAACAGATGCTATTTTGGGCTCAATCTTCTCCTTAAATGTACAATTATATCAAGAAATACAAAAATAAAACTATACAAAATAATAATACGCCCAGTTCTAACATATGGTTCAGAGACCTGAACTCTAACAAAAAAATAATATAAACATGTTAGGATGTTTCGAAAGAAAAGTACTAAGGAAAAATATATGGAGCAGTGAATGACAATGAAGTGTGCAGAAGGCGATACAACGACGAAGACAATAACTTCGAACTTTATAGAATATACCAGGAATCAGATGTCGTAAAACATATTAAGATAGGAGGTCTGAGGTGAAGAGAGCATGTAATGCGGATAGGCCAAAATGACCCAGCTAGAAAAACGCTTCTGATAGACACATTGTTCAGAGAAAAGAGGAAGACTCTGAACAAGGTTCCTTGATAACATCAATGAAGACATGAGAAATACGGGAATACGTGCTTAGCGGAGAAAGGCGATGGATAGGGACGACTGGAGAGAAATTCTTGAGGAGGCTAGGACCCCCGCTGGATTGTAAAGCCAAAATAATGATGATGATGATATCCAGCTATTATACCAACGTTTTGGGGTCCTACTAATTGGACGTCTTTAATTTGGTTTTTGTAATTAGATCTAAATTCATTCTTTTTACGTACTCCGTCCAACAGCGGCGTCTGGATCGTATCCATCTGACAACGTATTGCATTTTTAATTCTCTTAGAGCGTACTCCTTACGTATCCTATCATTTAATGTTATCCCCTTCATTATTTATAAAATAACATACACAGCCTTATCATTAACTAAATTTAAAATAAGTTTATTTAAAATCCTTTATAAAAGGTATATTATTTAAAATAACTTTTTGGTTAGGTACATCACAGAACGTTTTTGCACTAAAAAGCCCATGATTAGTGTTTTGTTACTCGGTGCACTTGAGTTAAGCCACTAAATACCTTGGTAAAAACCAGGGGTTTTTTGAACCAGGTATTTAGTGGCTTCACACATGTGCTCCTAGTAACAAACACTGATCATCGGCTTTTTAGTGTGACAACGATCTGTGATGTAACCCAAAAGGAATTTTAAATGATCTACCTTTTATAAAGAATTTTAAATAAACTTTTGTGACTAATGGTATACAGACAACTACATGAATTTACAAAAAACCGTTGTATTTTGGGTGATGCAATATTATTTAAAAACGGAAGCCATTGAGTTAACGTACTCTTTATGGTCTCCGTAACGTTAATGAACGTTAATGTGGTGACTAGTGGTTAGCTAGACTGGAGCACGACATTGGACTGTTGAATAGACTAATGCAAGAGAACTTGCCTTAATGTTGTTTGCATTTGCTCCCGAAGAAGTATGTGCAAGTTTGTAAATGATGTTTTTACTTTAGTTGCAGTTTTATGTAAGTTTGGTTGAAAGTTAGAGTGCTCTCTATTATTACAACGAGATATTTTGGGTTTGGGTTACCTATATTTTAGAATAACTACTTTGCTTTCCATTTTTAGTCTGTAGTTTACTTCGCGGCTATTTAAATGGAAAGCAGTAACTACTGTCTTTTTAGGATTGGCTTGAACACCCCAGTTTTTAAAATATATGCTAATAATGAGAGAGTGGTGATAGAAACCGACCTTTGGATTAAACCATGTAACGATAAGACTACCAAAGAGAATTGAAGTACTATTATAAAAAATAATACCTCAATCAACCATGGGAGCTTATCGTCTATGCTTCGCCTAGCTCAGTATGTCAAGTGTGAGTTTCGTCTTGTCTTAAACTTGGAATTAAACCTTGTAACCCCTAGCTGATAGCAAAATAAATCAAATTTTAACTAATAATATTATGAATCAACCCTGCCAATGTTTAACAATGAATTAGTGAGGATGATACTTATGGCATCGATGACTTCAATGGGCTGCTTGTGTGTCCTCCCAATCAGACGTTTAGGTCCTCCTGTGAGCTGCAGTTATAAGTACCATGTGAGTGACTCCCAATTAAATGGGTAGGTCCTACAATGGTCAATAAATTTTCATTATACGGCCAATAAACCGTGGAATATGGTTAATTCATTCGTCAATAATATGTGGATATGGTCAATAAAATCGTCAATAAACCCACCAATAAACTAAAATACAAGAAACAGCTCGTATTAGAGACACATCATAAAGGGTTTAATTTCCTTGCTATTTTACAAAATTACAATTAAACAAATAGCGGATGGCAAGGATAAAATGAAATATAATTACTGTTAAACTTAGTTAAATTTTTTTTACCTACATGCATATAATTAAAATAAAACGTGATTTCGAAAGAAGTGAGGTTACGAATATTGAAAATGCTGTTAAAAAATATAGAATAAAGATTACAATGAAAGTACTCACCCCAAGAGAATGTTGCAGACCATAAAATGAAGCTTATTATAATTTTTGCCTTCTTTTATTAATTTTAGAAACCAGCAAAAAACATATCCCAGTATGTCAGAAAAGCTGATTGACAGAAACTAGGAAGGGACTTCATGAAGTTAGCACAGATGTCATAGGATGTTCCTATATGATGGAATTAGCTTTTCTGTCAACATAAAATAGAATATTTAGTCTACCGGACAGAAAGAGAGAGGGTGAATATTTATTCTAAGGGACATAAAGAGAAGGAAAAGAAAGACAGAGGTCGCCTACTACTTTTTGAAGAAAAAAATAGTAAATGAGAATCTGAAGGCAAAGGAATTAATAAAGAAAATAAAATAAAATAATTATTTAAATATAAATTAACAAAGGTATGATGTTTATAACGTTACAACCATTCTGTAAACTGTTGAATTTACTAGTTTTTCTGTTAAAGCTATTTTGAAATAATCTGGCGCACTGAATTTTAATTTGCTAGATCATTAAATGATTGATATGGTAACTCTGCTCTAATTTAGGTAATAAGCCTTGTTTAATACCATGTCGTAAGCGCTAGTCAGATCAATGAAAACTACTATCGTTTTCATTTTCGTCTGGAAGCCATTTTTAATAAAGGTTTTTAAAGAAAGAACTTTAACTATGTTTTGTATTTAACTTATTTTTTTTAGAGAGTGGAAATATCAAGAAAAACAAGTTTGTTGACTTCCAACTGTATTATTATCAATCACCACTAACCTGACGTATTGTTTTTTCCTTTGGTCCAGTGTACATTTAAATGTGCTGAAACAAAACTTTGACGAACTTCTCATCTATTATCATACAGAATTTACAGACCAATTGAGAAGGTTAAATTGTAATACAAATTTATTTGATATCGACAAATTTTGGGAGGAGTTAGATGCTGTAGCTCCTAGTAATTTCATGGATATCATGTATATGACAATGTTTGTGGTTTTTGGTAAGAAGGATAGAGGTGATGAATTAGAGACTGATGAAATTGTGGGAGTTGTTAAAGAGGACGTTCCAAAGGCTGCAAGAGACAAAATTGCTTTTATGGTCTCTGAATATGGAAGACGAAAGTGGATAGAGAAGAGTGAATAAAAAACGTTTGTGAAAACTATAATAGATTTAAATATTTGTAAATAAAAAAAATAAATTATTAAATTTAATTAGTAGTACTCCCTTAAACTGTGTTCAAAACATTTAGTTACATAAACTAAGCAGAAATCCTTAACGAATTTGTTTCTTGTACTCATACAGAGTAGATCCGAATAAAATGATAAAGACAGCAAAGATTTGATTTCACGTACAAAGCGTCTATGTATCTGTTGATACGTATTTCGACTTAATAGACATGTCGTGGAATGCAAATTTTAGATTCCCCATGTCTCTATTAACATCTTTATCAGCGTCTGTTATACCTTGCAATTTTAGAAGGTTCAGATTAAAAGCAGAAATCTGAATTTGTTTCGAAAACTATCTTACCGATTTTTCTATCAGATGTCGCTATTGCGTCCATAACGAAGCCATTTTATTGTTGCTTCTAATAAGACAGAAAAGATTTATTTTTCACGTTGAGAACGGCTATGAATAACTGTTCTGATGAGACTTATTAAGTCGAAATACGTATCAACAGATACATAGACGCTTTGTACGTGAAATCAAATCTTTGCTGTCTTTTTAATTTTATTCGGATCTACTCTGTATGAGTACAAAAAACAAATTCGTTAAGGATTTCTGCTTAGTTGATAGACATGTCGTGGAATGCAAATTTTAGATTCCCCATGTCTCTATTAACATCTTTATCAGCGTCTGTTATACCTTGCAATTTTAGAAGGTTTAGATTAAAAGCAGAAATCTGAATTTGTTTCGAAACTATCTTACCGATTATATTACTGTATTTAAAAGTGGCTTCTCTGTGCTTACTTTTCTCAACATTTCTTTTTTGGTAATAATATGCTCTGTGCATAAAAGTTTTACAGCTCAGGTACTCCTAAAACTCTTTACCTCAAAATTTTTAATAAATTTCTGCTATGAATGGCTTTCTATTTCAATTATGTACAAGTTGTAGAAATAAAAGTTGTCATTTATATTGGCCGTTTTTAAGTTATTAGGTAATGTTATAATCAACAGTAGAAATATAAGCTATTAAAGAATTAATATTTTCATTATACAACAAATAGTACTAAGTATAAAAAATTAAAGTTATTCGTTATTTAAAACCTTACAAAACATTATTTAGGGTTAAGTGTAAGATCGCGTTTGTTACATCTAAACGCTGCCTGCTTATGACATTAGTACATCACACCTTGTTTGTTTTTCTTGGTAAATATCGATATGGTCTAATCCAGGGGTTCCCAATTTTTTTTTGGTCTCGGAAACCCTATTTGACGATATTTTTTTTTTTTTTTTTGGGAACCCTATTTTGGTAAATAAAGAAATTACCTTGAAGTTTGAATACTTTTCATGTAAGACTGTAAAAGAAGGAAGAAATTATGAATGAAAAATTATATAATAAGGAATACAACATATTGATTATACAAAGTTAAAAACATTTAAGTAAGTAACTATAACTATTTCAATGTAAAGAATGAAATTTTTTCACACATTTTCTTATTTATAAGGGGCTAAGTTAAAGATAAACTTTATGATATAGTACGTAAAAACTTTATCGTACCAGTTAGTAAACCCTGTAAATCTAAATATGTTAAAAGAGAAAGGTTTCCAATTCCTACTCAAGATACTTTATTTGCTAAGCTTTCCAGTGGCTAATTATTTCACATTATTAGACGCATCATCTTCTTTTCTTCAGTTGCCTTTGAATTATGAAAGTTCACTTTTATGTACTTTTACTACACCTTTTGATCGTTATAGATATCTGAGATTACCATATGGCCTTACCTGTGCACCTGAAATTTTTCAAAAATATATGTCCGAACTTTTAGATAGTGTATCAGGAACAATAACGTATTTTTGATGATATTTTGGTTTCTGGATGTTCTAAAAGTGAACATGATAAAAAATTTGAAATGTGTTTTAGAAAAAATTTAACAGAGTTTCACTCTGAGATAGCGCG
>NW_027312242.1:0-34267 GCF_040954645.1 Diabrotica undecimpunctata | reverse complement strand
ACGCGCTATCTCAGAGTTGAATTTGTGAAGAGGAAAAATTGACCGCCACACTCATATTTAACGTCGAAGAGAGAAGCTGCTCAACCATATAACGGCAATAAGTATCAGAAAATATTAGCCAAGAAGGGAAAACATCAAATTGGGAGAATTTGTAGTAAAGAAAGGGGGGTATATACTACTGTGGTTTTCAAGAGGACAATGCATTTAAAAATGGTTGCCGAATAAAGTGTATCCATGTTTCAGGTTTCCGGGATAATTGGAGAAGCTTATGGGCTTGCTGCAACAGTGAGAAACGCACAGAATGCTTTTCGTGCTAGTGGCATTGGTCAGCTTCAATGATGTTTGACAGTGCATCATACTCTAACCCTGAATCCCAACTGAAAGGATCCTCTTCTGAAGAAGATAATATTCCATTGGCAGAACGAACGAAGAAAGCAGAATCAACTTACCTAAATATTATTTTAGTTCAGGGTATTTCGCCGTTACCTATAAAGAAATCAAAATCATCAAAAGTTTGCCGCATCCAGGACGCAGTTGAATTGTAAAGTCATCTAAAGTAAAATCGGTTAAAACTAATTTAAAATTGTCAAAAATTGGTTGTGAAAAAAGGTAGTAAAATTAGGTGTAGCTAAATCTGACAGCTGGTATTGTGAAATGTGTGAGTCTAAATCAGTCGAAGAAATAATTCAATGTCTTAAATGTAAAATTTTGTTTCATTCAAAATGTGCCAAGCTAAGATATTTTATTGTTCAAATTGTAAAACTTAAGATTGAGATTTATAATATTACATGACAATACAGATTTTTTACATTTAGATTAAGTTTATCAGTTACAAAACGTTGAATATTGGTTTATGTTATGTTAATATATATTTTTTAACACGTTCCTCATGTTTAAATATAAATTTTAACATCGGTCCACTTTAGGACGCCGATGATCATGGTCCAATTAAAGATGCCGGTATCCCAAATTGAACTTTTGTTTATATTTTTTTCATTAGAAAAATAAAATATTATAAACTACCATGTATCTATTATTTGGGATTTTTTGAAATGTAAACAGTATTTAGTAAATGATTTTTATGATAAAAATTTTGAAATATTTATTAACATGTACCTATATTACAATAGATATTTTAGATATTTGAAGCGCATAGTGCAAGAGTGGCACAACTAAAAAAAAAATGATATTTGAGTTAATAACACCAAGGTTAGTATTTATATTAATCTATCATGTGCAATAGTGGCCCACGTCGATTTGATTAAAATGCCCGTAAAGGAATGATCAAGGTTACTTTGGCGTATTATGATTTGTTGACAAACGGTTGTGTAGTAATAGTTCATGCCTGTCGATGTGTTTCAGTTTCTCGTGTGCATTAGTGGCCTATCTCTTAACCCTAAAATTATTATTTGATTTTTAACACCTCTTGCACGCTTTCATTCTGTGTGTTTAGTTATTTGGAAGTTGTATTATGGATATTCCATCCACATCCGGTAAACATATTATTCATATTATTTTCTTAAGTAATTATTAAAAGTAGACATATTGGAATAAGGTGTTAAAAAGTATATATTAATACACGACTGAATTATTGTAACTTATCTCTTTCAGGCAAAAGCAATTTTGATGACAGTGATGTCTCTAGTATTGATGAGCTGTATGCAGATTCAGGTTCCAGTTACAATCCTTTTGATATGGAAGATTCAATAAGTGAAAAAAGTACAGGTATTTTATTATTATTATAATCGTTTGCAAGAAACTAATATACTTTGTTTTGGGTGAAAATGAAAATGTATTGGTGACTGATGAGAATTTACAAAGCAATTTTCAGTCTAACGATATTGCGAATCCTAAAGAAATTCTAAGAAGTATGAAACGTGGTGCTCGCCGAAAATTTGCAGATATAAGTCAATGGCAACGTAATATAAGAAAAAAATTACGAAATAGTGGACGTGAGTATACAAACATTAAGGGTAATGTAGTTGCTGCTAAACGATTTGATGCATCCGACTGTCGTTGTTTTAAAGAATGCCATAAACTCATTACTCTTCAACAGCGTGAAACTATTTTTCAAGATTTTTATGAACTCGCCAATTATAATTTACAGACATCCTACTTATGTGGCCAAATCAAACTTACTTCAAAATTAACCAATACTGCTCAAAGTGACTCCAGAAAATACACAAGACAATATTATTTGACAAGAGAAACAGGGCTAGATATTCCAGTTTGCAAGGAGTTTTTTAAAAAAATCTTGAGAGTTTTAGATGGTCGAGTTACACGTGCTTTGCGTAATAAAAAGCAAGGTGGCACACCTTCTAAGGATAAAAGAGGAAAAAAAGACCCTCATAATAAAACAAGTCAGGAAAAACTTGACAATATTTTTCATTTTATTTCGAGGTTCCCAAAATATCAGTCACATTATTCTAGAAAAAAAAAAATCCCAATCTTTGTTATTTAGCTCCGACTTTAAATCTGTCAACTATGTATTCCTTATACAAACAAGAAACAAATGATCCTGCGTCACAATTTGTTTTTAGGGATGTTTTCAGAAAAAAATTTAATTTAACTTTTCATGCGCCTGTATCTGACAGTTGTAAAAGATGTGACAAATTTGAACAAAAAATAAAAACAGAAACTTTTGAAGTTACTTTGGCAAATTTAAAGTTAGAAAAAGAATTGCATCTTCGAAAGGCAGAAAGCGCACGTGCTGGGATGGCATTGGATTCGGAATGGGGTAAAATAGCTGAAAATGATGTCACTGGAATAACGTCTGATCTCATGTCTACATTACCTACACCTCATTTTTCAACTGGGGTATGTTACTACAAAAGGCAGTTGTGAACATACTGCTTAGGTATCCACAACTTGTCAAGTAATCAGGCCCACATGTACGTTTGGCATGAAGCCATAGCATCAAGAGGACCTCAAGAGATTGGATCTTGTATACAGCATTATGTCAAAAACTATGTTAATACGTCAAAATTAATTATGTATAGTGACTAATGCGGAGGGCAGAATAGGAACATTAAAATGTCTCTATTTTGTAATTACATTATAAAAAACAAGATATCAAAAGTGCAGCAAATTGACCATAAATTTTTGGTGTCGGGGCATTCATATTTAGCCTGTGACCGTGACTTTGGGATCATAGAGAAGAACAAGAAAACTTTTAATGATATTTATGTACCCGGAGATTGGACCAGAGTGATTAGGATAGCCAAAAAACAAAAACCATTCACAGTACTAGAAATGACAAGCAACGATACTCTTTAACTGAACCACTACAATTGTATTATAAAGAATCTAACAATCCGGAGGTTATTTTTAAACATATAGACATTACAAAGCGCAATACATCTACGTTTATTGGAAAACTTCCACTTTTATACCCAAAAGGCAGAGACATTGAAGCAGCTAAATTTAGCAATTTACAAGATTTGTTAGTGTATGTACCACCTTATTTACATAACTTTTATAACAATCTAAATGTTAAAAATTTAGATCAACCTATACAAAATAATGATGATGGAGAAGATAATGTGTTTTACGCTATAGAAGATTCCGAACAAATGATGGAATAAACGTTTATAAAAAAAATTAATTAAGGGCATTGTTTTGGTTTTTGTTCACTTTTTGAATGCAAGTATGGTAAAAATATATTTTATGCAAAAACGCACTTTATTTTTTTTATTTATATAATGTTAGTGCAAGAGTGCCCACAATTTTTTTTCCAAAAAGATTTTGAAAATTTTACTTTTTTGTGATATTTATATAAAATGAAATTTACCAACTTAATTTAAGGTGTTGAAATTGAAAACTAAGGTTAATAATTCTTGGTGGAATAGAGAGCGGTCAAATTGAATAAAACTTAAATCGTCTTTTTCTCAAAATCAGTTTTTACGAGTTAGGCCACTCTTGCACTATGCGCCTCATTTGAAAAGTGGTCCAAATTAAGAAACCTTACCCTATACCGTGGTGCCCTGGAGCTTTACTATTTTTTAGTTTTTTTAAAACTCTTTCTATTATAAATCCCTGTATATTTGATAATAGGTCTGATCCCACGTTTTCCCTTTTTTCTTTTGACGTTCTCCTTTGTCTATTCATTAGACTTTCTTTGCGAGCTGAACAAGGTTTTGTAGAAGTCTTTGACTATTGTTGTTATTTTATATTTGTCCTTCACTTCCTTATTATTGGTTCTTTTAATTTTGATAATTTTTTGGACACACATTGCTGGTCTTAGACATTTTAGGCCTCTGTTGTTTTCAATGACTTGCCGTATTAAGTTTTAGTTTCATTTTTTAATGTTACGTTTTGGTCCTTTTTTAATTGTTTTATTAAGTTGTATGTTTCCTGGAATACGGCGTTTGTTTTCCGCAGTAGTTGTCTTCTTTCCTTCATTAGTTGTTTGGTTTCGTTGCTTATTTTGTTTTCTTTAGTTTTTGGTTTTTTAACGACCTGTAATCCGGATTCAAGAAAGTTTTTATTTATGTTTTTGTAAACAATTTATAAAACAAAGTATGCTAAAAAAAATATAAATATTTTGCGGGACTGGATACATCATGGAAATGTGAGGGACGCAAAAAGAGCCTGTCCTGCGTCCCGCTTTTTCGCGTGAAACCCTAAATCCAATATTATACTACAAAAAAAAGTGTGCGGGTATGGGGGAGAAAACAATGCGTTAGCATGGCTTGTTAATACGTATTATAGATTTTTATAAAAAGTTTGCAACTATTTTGGGGCAATATTACAAAATTTGGTTTTATTTTGTAACCTAAACAAATCGTAACTTTTTCTGGGCGTCCTTTTGCATATAGGTAACTTAGACCAAATCGACTTATTTTCATCCTTAAAAATCATGGTTTAATTAATGACCAATCCTTTTATGACATCCTGTATATATTTATCCCAATCAGTTTTCATTAAAATGTTTCCATTTAATTTATATCTACGCCATCGTTAACCAGCACTTGCAATCTAGCGCCAGTCTTTACTTCTGTTTTCTTTAGACTTATCTCTATTCCCCACTTTTTATATTCATCATAGATATAGTTGTTTAGTCATGAAGTCTAGATCATGTGAGTCTTGGGTCAGCACAACATCACCGTCAACAAAACAGTCAAAAAATCGTAATACTGTTGTTTATAGGTATTTCCATTTCACCACATGTTTTTAGCTGCTAAGTGTAGTTTGTACACACATATTAAATATATTTTTCAAAATTGAAGACTTTAAATGTTTTCCATATTGTAAGTCGGGGAGAGATGGCTCACATTTTTTGACTGTCTGTATCTTAGCACAAAAAAGTCTACGCTCTGAAATATTTATATATTTATATTTAAATACCATTAGAAAAAAGTGTACAGAATTGGTTAAGCCAAATACTTACATACAAAAACAGTAAACATCAAAATACACAAAATTGTAAAAGGCCAACTCACCCGATGTGTCAGGGTGAGATGACTCGGACAGTAAGGATGATAAGGCTCGATCATAAACTTTATTTGGCACGTCTTTTTGCCAATACTTTTCCACATATATCACATAAATTAACGTATTTTAAGCAGTTTTCATGAAACCAAGAATTGCAATGCACGCACTGTACCCAGTTTTCTTGTTTCGATGTGGTTGAATATATTTCCCCACAGCCGGCACATTCACAATTTGTTTCAACTTGTAGATCATCACTAGAGTCTTTAGTAATTAGCATTAGATTAGTAATTTCCACATGATCGTCAGAGTCTTCGGAAGAAAATGACTCACAAAACATCTTCTTTTGGTTCTTGAGTTTCTTGACTTTTTTTCCAGAGGCACTTTATCCTTTTTAGCATTCTTTTCTTTCTTTTTAACATCTAAATCTTTGCGTATCGCCAAATTCACTGGGTTAGTAAGTACTGCAGCCAATTGTCTTCCGTGTTTCCTTACTTGTGAAATACCTGATGTAGAAGGTACTGGAGAGATATTATCTAAAATTTTACCGGGAGTGATTTTTTCTTTACAGGTCGGCTTATTACCAGGTATAGATGGTAGTTCTAATGGTGATGTGTGAGATGACGTCGAACTGCTTGTAGATGGTAGGTTTAGACGTTGGAGATCATCTATTTCAGTAATTTGTGTTGTTAAGCTCTCAAGAAAGGCGTACTATGGAATTGCATTCCGGTCGACTGGATAAATACCACATGTGCGAAAACCAGATACGGCATTTTGAACTGAGGCAGCTTTTGTCCAAGCCTCATTTAATAATTTGCCGAACTGCAAGTGATTAATCTTCTTTGTAGGATTCATTTTAACAAATGAATTGCAAGCATTGTAAAAATGTGACTTCAGCGACTTAAAAAATGAACGATCTAATGGTTGCAAAAACTGTAATGTGGCTCGGTAAACACAGTAGAATGATCTCATTTTCGTCTGCATACTCCAACATTTGGACGAAGTTACAATAACATTCATAACAATCCAAAACCAGTAGAACTTTTACTGGGGGCTTTCTAGGAACAAAGTAATGTGTTAACCAATCAATAAATATATCTGTGTTTATGTAAGCGGACTTTTCATTCATGTAAACCTTTGATTCTGGGGGCATGCCGTCTTCGAATTCTTGCTTTTTATTTTTGCCTTTGAATATACAGGTCGGGGGAAAGAAGTTACCCCCAGTAATTACTATTTAAATGGGAATAATTGTATTGCAAAAGGTGATACATGTAATAGTTTCCCCCTTCTCCGAAGAAGTAACCGATACTACATTTTTAGATCCCTTTTGGGCTACAGCAAATGCAGGTTCATTATTCATTTGGAGTCCTGTTTCGTCCATATTAAATAAACTCCTGGGCTTCTATATCAACTCATTTTCTAGAATAACTTGCTCTAACAGATCAAAGTAATCGCATACATTCTTTTTATTCATGCCTCGACTTCTTGCTAAGGATACGCCTTCCGATTTTCTTATACTCAAGTCAGGGTTTCTTCTTAAGAATAATTGTAACCAGTCAAAACTTGCAAGTTGTTTTTCCTTGTTGAAATTAGTTTTAATATGTAATTCTTCCGCTAATCTGAATGCCATTTCTCTTACTCCGGCTCTTGTAGATGCAAAATCTATTTCAATTTCCTTTTCTGTTATACTTCGTTGGCATGGCTGAAAATAAATTTATCTATTAAAAATATCCTTATATAAGTAACTAAAGAGCTATACCATATCTTTCTAACATTTGTGAGCCAACTAACCCGAATTGTCAGGGTGAGATGGCCCACTTAATTTCCGTGTGTTGGTAACGTCTGAAAGGACTGGCAACTATGCCTACATAACCTCAACTATACAAAAAATATGCCATCAAAACTTGACTTCGATTAAATACAGAAAAAAATAAGTGCACAAAAGTTTTGACGATTACCGAAAAAAGTTTTAAGAAGATGTAAATAAAATTTTTTAAATATCTTATCTTTCAACCTTAGGAAAAACACGGAAACAACAGAGTATTGCTAATACCATACGCACGCTTCAAATAGCGCAATGCAACCGACTCCAAATAGGATAAAACTGTGATATATTCGACCGAGTCATCTCACCCGACGAGCCATCTCTCCAGGACTTTCCCTAACTATAACAGTGGAACATTATCAGAAAATTAGAATTTTTCTCCACAAAGTCTACAAATGCCAAATTTAATTTCTTTTCTACACCTAAAAAGTGTCTGTGTGTGTCTATTGTGAACAGTGAACAGAACATATGAAGTTGTCTGCATATTATAATCTATCCGATGGAAAACCGATTTAATTTGATTTGATTTGAACCTGGCTAGTTTTTTAACTGCATCTTTAACTTGGTGGTTTCTCTTACCTCTTGTGTATTTCCCTCAACTTTTCTCTTTTGTCTGCCAGGTTTTCTTTTTCTTCCTCTATATTAAGTGCTTAATTAAAGTATTCAACCCATCTATTCAATACATCTTTTCTTGTTGTTAATTGGTCGCCATTCTGATTTCTGCATTGAACACGTACCCATTCTTAGTTTATTATTAGTATAATATATGGTCAATACGACAACTTCTTTTCCAAGCCAACGACTTTCGCTTATACCCAAAATTTTGATATTCATTTTTTGCCTTTATTGGATAATGTGTGCTTTTCCTGGCTTATACATTTCATGTTCTTATTTTCAGTATATGGTTAGTAATATTTTATTAAGGTTTTCGCTGGTTGACGACCCAAAAGACCTTGTCACTTTTATTGCAGCACCTTGTGTATCTTTAATATAGTGGTATTCTCGTTGCTGTTACATTTCAATGTTGTTAAATAATATATTACTTCTTGCGCATTTGATGTCCATTTCTTAACTTCAGGCAATGAGTTGCCCTACTGCTTGCCCATTTATTCACCAGACGCTATTAACTGGTGAGTGGGGGACTACTTATTCTGGTAGTTACTCGGCAGTCACTATTACACAAAAAGTTAAGATGCCACTTACACCGAATTCGCCGTTTCGAATGTTGTTCTCACCCGCCGTTATCGCCGTTGTAATCTTCATCTGTAACCCTAGACAAGGGGTCCTTGCATGATGCTATCAGCCGGGCCAGCTGAACCCTGGTTTTTGTAGAGTTGTTGCTCCCTTCTCTTGTATGTAAGCTTAAGACCGGTTGCATCGGGAGTAGAGCTACTCAGTTCGCTCTTTAACCAAATTAGGCAGAGTTTTACCCTAATTAGGTAATGATAAGTTCTACCTTAATGACTCGCATTTACATGTAAAACATACGTCCAGACAAGTCCAGACTTAATTAAAGTCTTGGAGGAGCGTATTTAGGCCAATTCTCTGATGAATTTATACAGCTGACCTTTCCGTGTGCAATATAATTCATAGTTACATAAGCAGATGATAGGCCAATTTAAGCTTTACATCTAAATTTACATACTTCTACCCAACTACTTCAAGCCAATGTTGATAGAATTTAAATCTAGCCGAAAAAGTAAAGAATTTAAATAAATAAGATAATAAAACCAACGATCCCTTTTAAATCTACAAGATTATCTAAATATTTTTAATACGCGTAGAGTAAAATAAAAGACATAAGGAAAAAGAAAAAAAGACAAAATCTTAGATTAAAAACTTTAGATTATCATCCATTCCGCTCATAAAAGCAGCTAAAAATAAAATAACATCAGTCAACCTCAGAGAAGAGTTAGTTATATTTTACAGAAGAAGAAAACTATCACAGATAAAGCCATACAATAATAATAACGATTATTAGAGTATGTAATTGGAAATAGTCAAAATAAATTGCAAAACAGGCGGGATACTGAATAAGAGAAGGGAAATGGATAACGAAGAGAAAGCTTTATAAATTATTATTATCATCATCATCAACTAGCCTCTAACGTCACTGCTGAACATAGGCTCTCGCATGCTTTTCCACTTTCCAGTCCGATTTTGCGCCATCTGAATCCAATTTGTAGTCACTCTTTTTATGTCATCTGTCCATCTCGTTGGGGGTCGACCTCTATTTCTGTTAGCTTGTATTTGAGGTCTCCATTTCAAAATTATTTTTGTCCACGGATAATCAACTGATCGTGCTACATGACCTGCCCAGTTCCACTTTAGTGTTGTTATCATTTCAATAACGTCTGCTACTCCTGATCTTTTGCGTATAGTAGCATTGGGTATTCTATCACGTAGAGAAATCCCTAAAATTATTCTCTCCATTGCCCTTTCAGCAACTTGTAGTCGACTCATTGTTGTTCTTGTGAGTGTTAGGGTTTCTGCGCCGTGCGTCATCACTGGCAAAATACACTGATTAAATACTTTTCTTTTCAGACACATTGGAATCCTAGACCTAAAAATATCCTTCATCTTTCCAAATGGAGCCCAAGCGAGGTTTATTCTTCTTTTAAGCTCGATTGTTTGGTTGTCTCGACTTATTCTAATCTCATGGCCCAAGTATTTATGGGAGTCAACTGGCTCAATCTTTGTCTTCTACTGAGTTGTTTTTGTTGTGAAATAAATTTGTCATAAATTGTGTTTTTGAAAAATTTATTTTAAGACCAACTCTTTTTGTGGCAGTATGGAATTTTTGGAGCATTATCTGTACCTGATCAAAGCTGTCTGCAATAAGAACGATATCACCTGCAAACTTAAGGTTATTTAAAAATTTTCCATCTATTGTGATGCCCTTTTCTTTCCAATCTATTGTTATACAAGCGTATTCTAGCAAAGTAGTAACTAATTTAGGAGACATGTTGTCTCCTTGCCTAACGCCTCTTTCAATACGAATTGTACGACCCAAGTATTGCATTTTCTTCTCTTTGATTATTCTTAGTAATTCTTTTTGTTTACACATGCGACGAAGTACCTCAACATTAGTAACTCTTTGTACCCATGGAATTCTCAGCATTCGTCTGTATATATACATCTCAAAGGCATCTATTCTTTTTTCTACTTCAGAGTCCATTGTCCAACTTTCACAGCCATACAGTAAGACAGAAAAAACGTAACATCTGATCATTCGGATTCTAAGCTGCAGACTAAGGTCTGATCTTGTAAAAAATGTTTTCATGCTCATGAATACTTTCCTTGCTTGTTCGATTCTTGATAGGATTTCTTTTTTTTTTTTGATTACACTGACTATTGATATTTGCTGCCAAATATTGTATGGAATTTACCTGTTCTATTATTTGACCCTTGGCATACACATGTACGTTTATTGGTGTCTTTGAAAATACTAAAGTTTTAGTTTTGAAAACGTTTAGATGTAAACCGAACATTTCGCTGTGGTGAACTACCGCATTTATTATATTTTGTAGTTCTTGTGCGTTGCTTGCTATTAAGACGGTATTATCAGCATATCTGATGTTGTCTATGCTAATTCCGTTAATCTTAATTCCGCCTTGGACCTCGTCTAATGTTTCTCTGAATATAGACTCCGAATATAAATTAAACAGTAGCAGTGATAAGACACAACCCTGTCTTACTCCTCCTCGGATTTGTACATCTTCAGATATTTTGTGCTCTATTTCAATTGTTGCCGCTTGTTGCCAGTATAGTTCTGAAATAATTCGCAAGTCTTGTTCGTCAACTCCAGTTGTTCTCAAAATTTAGATCATCTTTTGATGGTTAACGCAGTCAAATGCTTTTCCATAGTTAATAAAACATGCATATACATCTATATGCATGTCTCTGCATCGTTGCGTTAACACATTTAAAGCAAAAAGAGCCTCTCGTGTTTCCAATCCGTTTCGAAATCCGAATTGAGTGTCACTAATCTGGAACTCGCACTTCTTATAAATTCGTGTATGGATAATTCTGAGAAAAGTTTTAAGGACATCAAACTTAATATGCGATAATCATCGCATTGTGAGGAATTCGATTTTTTTTGGTAATGCCACGAATGTTGATTTGTAGCATACGATCTAAACCTTGCTTCCTGCTTTATTATTTTCCCATCAATTTCGGTTTTACATCATAGTGGGTATTTAGATGTTGTCATACATTTGGTTTTTTCTGCTGATATTATCATATTGTATTTCTTGGCTGTTGTATTGAAGATATGTGTTAATTTTTGGAGCTCGTTTTCTGTCTCGACGATTAATGCGACGTCGTCTGCATCGTATGGGATTTCTTTGTTCCTCATTCTGTAATTATGACCTTTATGTACTGTTTGTATTATTTTGGCCATTATTATATTAAAGAGAAGTGGGCTTAACGAGTCACCCTGTCTGACTCCGCTTTGTACTGGTATAAACTGAGATGTTCACTTTAATTTGTTTATTGTAATTTTATAAATGTGCCAAAATGCCATTTTTATCATTATACAGCCTTCCGTGTCCAAATTTGAAAATAGACTTCCCCTAATTTCTTATAGTTCTGTCGGTCTTAAGCTTCCTGCAGCCAATTCTCAGCGATTCTTTTGACGCTGTCTGTCCATCGTGTCTTCTTCCTCTGCTTCTTCTGTCTCCTACTTTTGATCACCACACTTTAATTTTTGGGTTTACCACTCGTCATTTATTCTGGCTGTATGGCCCGCCCAGTTCCACTTTAGCCATGCTATGAGCTCTATGGCATCTGTGACGCTTGTCCTTCTCTTATGTACTCGTTCTTAACTCTGTCTCTGAGAGTTAGTCCAAGTAAAGACCGTTCAATTCTTCTTTTGGACCATTCTTTCTTTGGCCGAAATGCCATATGCGAAATCAAAAGAATCTATCGTAGTTTTATCAAAATCTTGAATTTCATGATAAATTAATTGGGTACGACAAATTCTATAGGTACGATTTGGTACTACTACAACTTTCACCAATAAATACAGCTAAGTCAGCTTACTTTTGTTATAATTTTATTTATTTTTTATGTTTATAATCGTTATGTCTCGTTCGATAGTATTTGTTTCTTGGTAAATTGTTTCCATATTTATATTAAAAAATTATTATGAGATTACTAATACATATTTAAGAATACAATACTTAATTATAGAAACAAACTTTTTACATGCAATTAAAATTCTCTAAATACTTAATTTGATGACGGACAATGTATTAAATTTTAAATGATCTGAACTACTTACGTGTGAATATAAATCTATATAATACACTTCCAAATTCGTATTATGTCATTCACCAGGAAGAAATCCCTGGGGATGTAATATTGCAACCTACAAATAACGTTTTCAAACAGATGGGAGGTATACGTATATGTATTATAAGCAGTCACCTGATATTAAATTGTAAATGACCATACAAACGGAAACATACCTATTGATTAGTATGTATGTATCTGTAGTTTAATATACAACCAACTTTTTTTCTGATTAATTTCATTATTGTGCATTATTTTGTCGATCGACTATTATTTTCGTTAAGATTTTTATTCCATTTATTATGGAACTGTAGTTGTGTACCTATATTTTACTTTTATTAATCAGAGTTCACATTCAGAGTTTTTACAATTTATTGTTCATGCCCAAAATAATCTCTGTAGGTTCTACTGCTTTCTACTTCTACCATCCAGTCATCCATTTCATATTTTTGTTATTAATATTATTTATACATCTTTATTATTATGTGATGAGTGTGAATAAATATAAACTCGTTATAATTTCTGTCCGTAATAATACCGATTTCTGCGACATATACACAGAAAATATTTTACAATAAAGGATATTAATTACCTAGTAACTATATTTATAGTGTTGTAATGAAAATTTTTGTTTTGATTGAATTTAGTGAAAAATCTATACTTGTAAACTGTAATAACCAGAAAAAATAATAGCGACGTTGCCAGCTTTTAAGTAAATTATATTTATTTCGGAAATCAAAGTAAAAAAACTAGTAATTGAAGTCCTGTAACCAAACAATTTAAAAAACACCTGGACACACGATCTCTCAGAGGGCACCGTATATTTAACCTTATGAGTCAACCCCACAAAACATAAACCAAGATGGCAATATTAAACAAGCAAAAAATGAAAACAAAATAAAGTAATAGGAAAGAACAAACAAAAATAATAAGGACTGGCATGATCAAAACTGCAAAACAGAGATAACACTTAACAACTCCGCCCAGAATGACATGAATCACGAACCAGACAGAAAAAAACAGAGAAGAATACAAAATAGCCAGAAGTAAAGTCAACGCAATAATAAAAAGAAAAAAAATGACTTGGTAAATAAAAAGCTAGGGATATGAAAAAAAACAGGAAAAATGATAAAATAAAACAAATTAAACAATGGCGTGAAGCAATGTGACTCTATCTCCCCGACACTGTTTAACCTGATATTAAAAGCAATAATAAGGAGGAAAAACTTCGTGAACAAAAAACATTATTACACATTAACTCTCAAGTAATAGTATATGCAGATGATCCAGTCAATCATCGTAAAGAGGAAAATGACACTTATAAGAGCAGTTAAAAACTTTGATAAGAAAGCAAAAAGAATAGGGTGGACATAAATTAGCAGAAAACAAAATACCACAAACGATAGTGAAGAACCGACACAACAACTCAGAAATATCTAAAAAACCATGAATTTAAAACTGTCTTAAGTCAACTCATTTTCCACAGCAGTCTGTGCTGTTTTTATTGGCGGTCGCCGTAGTTAAGGTGGTGAAATGTGACTCAGTACTGGGAGCCATTGCGTAGGGGTAGATTTGATAACACCAGCAATCATTCATTGTATTCTTTAATTGGACATATACTTTGTGTATATGTGGGCTGTTAAGCCAGGCCGAAGAGCAGTATTCCGCAGTTCCCATGGTTCCCCAATGGTCCCCATATTATGCCGCACAGCTTCTGGATGTTGTTGTTTCTGGATTTAAGTTTTTCCGCCATTTTTGACAGATGTTCCTTGAAAGATAGGGTTTTGTCAAGAGTCACCCGAAGGTACTTTGGTGTTTTATTGTAGGCGAGTGTGGTGTTTTGGAATTGGATGTTGAGTGTTCTTCTTGAAAGCTTATATTTAAGGTGAAAACTGGGAAACCTCTGTTTGGTAGTGTTTGGTTGGAGCCTCCATTTACAGAAATATTTTCTCACTGTGTGTAAGTCCGCTGTGAGAATTTCTTCTGTTTGTTCAAATGACTTACACTTATTGCGAGGACCCAGTCATCGGCGTAACCAAACTTCCTGATCTGGTTTCTGGTATATCAGCGATGTACAGGCTAAAGAGAAGAGGAACTAAGCCAGATTCCTGAGGCCAGTCCATTCTTCAATTTTCTTGGGGTTCTGATGTCGGTTCCCATGACTACTTAAATCGTTCGGTCTGCTAGCATGCTGTTGATTATTCGAGCAGTGGATTTACAGGAGATTATACGGAGGAACTTGTATACTTATGCATTCTTTCCAGACTGCGCCGCTGTTAGGTATATGAATGCGGTTGCAGTTTTAAGGTTTTTCTGAAACCCTGCCTTAATAAATGTGATAAAGTGAAAGAACCTGATCTGCGCAGCTTCTTTTCGATCGGAAACCTTCCTGATCAACCGGTATTGATTCAAGTAGCTTTGGAGTAATTTTGTTGTAGATAAGTCGTTGTAGTTGCTTAAAACGTCGCCGATAGTAGGGCTGTTGGTCTGTAGTTCTTAGGGTTGTTTATCATTTGGTTTCCATGGTTTTAGTATGGCAATGGATTTTCGAGCGTTTTAGTTCCGGTGGTATGGTACCGGTCTTAATAATGTCTGTAAAAAAGTGGTACATCGATTCTCTCGCAATTTAAGAATTAAGAATTCGGGATGAATATTGTCAAAAACATGGGGCTTTGCCTGGCTTTATATCCTTGAGAGCTTTAGTGACTTCTTCGCAAGTGAAAGGGCGGAAATATTTGGTTTCTGTAGATTGGAATTTTAAAGTTTTGGGCTGTTTTTTTACTTATCTTATTGATTGTGTGTGGCTTGTCTTTCAGGGCTCTAGATGTCAGATGCCAGTTGTGAGGCAATATAGTTTGGGGTTAATTGTTGTTTTGTTGCTTGTTACGGGAGTTTCGCTTCCTTATTTTCTTAGTAGTGTCCATGCTTGCCTACTTGATGTTAAAAATTAAGAATTTTTACAGTTTCCGTTTACTTATTTTTGTTTTCTCGCTGCATCTAGGCTATGGAGCAGTCATCGGCTAATTGTTGATCTCCGCTTTCTAGGAAATTTTGATAGTTTTTCGCTGTTATGGGAACAACCAGGGAATGTATTCGTTTCGGTAACCTCTTGGTATATGATTTTTGGCCGTGCTTATTACGGCTCCAACGAATCTTTTGTAATTTCTGATGGTAGGGGGTATCCCTATGAAAGAACATGGTAGACAATGAAAGAATTGAACACGTGGATTCGTACATCTACTTGGGAACAACAGTTACTCAAATTGGGATTCAAGCGAAGGAAATACGTATAAGAGTAGAAAAGGCAAGAGCATCGTTCACTAGCATGAGGCAAATTTTCACTTCTAAAAGCCTCACCCTATCTCTCAAAATTCGACTTCTGAAATGTTATGTATTCCCGGTTTTGTTATATGGAATGGAGGCGTGGACAATGACCGCAAACATTGATGAAAAAAGTAGAGGCCTTTGAAATGTGGGCTTACCGACGTATATCCTGGATTGAGCACGTGACCAACGAAGAGGTACTACGCCGGATAGGTAAAGTAGAGAGAGGTATGATATAAGTATAAAAGAAAAGAGAGTTGGAATACTTGGGTCACGTTATGAGACATAATAAATATAGAGTACTACAACAGATCGTTCAAGGGAAAATAGACAGCAGAAGGGGTCCAGGGAGGAGAAGACACTCGTGGCTCCAAAACTTGCGGCAATGGTTCGGTTTGTCATCTGCTGAACTATTCAGCATCTGCCGTAAACAAAGTCAGAATAGCCATGTGATTGCCAACGTTCGGAAAGGACAAGGGACATGAAAAAGATGAAGAAGGGGGGTATCCAGCCTAGACTCTTGTCCAGTTACGCAGAAAAGCTACCCCCACATGGCTTTGTTTAGATTCCACCGTGGCGAGGGATGGATGTGATTGAAGGAATCTGGGTTCTGAGAGATCACTGGCGGTGTTGGCTGTGTGAAAAGTCGTCAATTACTTTTCGAGAGACTTCTAAAGGTGCCCGTTTTTATTAGTAGAGACAAAACATAGATCAGGATTGTACTCCTTCTTCCATGCTGCCTGACATGAATTAGGTCGGTCTTTAGCATTAAACTTAAGTAATAGATGTTCGTCCTCCGCCAATTTTCACTAGTGCATTCCCATTGCTGTTGCATTGCTTATATTCCACTGCTCATGGTGACTGTTGTAGTTCCCCCACGTATATTGACGGGTGCGGATGTGTGTGGATGACTTGAGCTGGCCAGGATATATCTGGTGGTTTGTAGGTGTTGGTAGCGGGCGATGCTTTCAATTTTTACAACAAACATTGTGATTTTTATCCATTAGTACACGTGGAAACAAGGACGGCGTTTTCTATCTTTTGTTTAACGTACATTGCTGTGTCGTATAATCTATGGTACGTAGCACCCAGTAGTTCGAAGCCAGGTAATTTTCCCCCTTTTCGCAGTTTTTCTTCCGTTTCGCGGTGAATTTCCTGTTAAGCGACCAGTTCGATGTCGTTATCTTTTGAAAATTTTGATAAGTACTGCGTCTTCGAATAGCATATGCTTTCTACATTTTAGTGACAAATTCGGATCATAGGTCCGAGTTTTCTAGTCGTTGGGTCCTGATTAGGACCATTTGTATTATTAAAAAATTTTTTATCTTTTATAAAAGGTATATAATTAATTATATAGGTATATATATTAGGTATACAGCTACAGGAACATAGTTTCTTTCTTCTTCATGTACCATATCCTTTCAGACCGTTGGTTACCATCATATCTATCTTAATTTTATTCATTGCCACCCTAAATAGCATGCTTGTATCAATACCATACCAATCTCGCAAGTTCTTCAACCATGAGGTTTTTCTTCTTCCTGGACTGCGTTTGCCGCCTATTTTTCCTTGCATGATATTTTGTAGCAACCTATATTTAGGACCTCTCATTACATGTCCGAAATACTCCAGCTTTCTCTGCTTGATGCTTTTTATGATCTCAGTAGTCTTGCTGAGACGTTCTAGTATTGTGAAGTTTCGAAACTTCTTCTCCACCCAGAAAACTTTTAAAAATTCTCTTCTAAAGCACCACCGATTCGAAAGCCTCAAAACAACCGTCCCCTCCCACTAATCACAGTCCAGAAATCTACAACCATACAGTAAGACCGAGAACACGTAGCAGCGAAGTAGGTGGATCCTCAATGCCAATTTTAGGTCTCTGTTACACAACACTTGGACATCCTTCTAAAAAGCCGCTATAGCCTGCTCTATCTTAGATCTAATTTTGCCGTGACTTTCTGCGTTACAATTTAATTGCTGTCCAAGGCCCAAGGTAAACGATTTTATTAACTTGTTTAAGTTTGGTATTATTTACATTATATAGACGGTTTTATATGCTGTTGTTTACTTATTAAGAGTATTTTGGTTTTCCGTATGTTCAGATCCAGACCTGCCCTCCCTACATCTCTCAACGACACTATCAAGTAGTGTTTGCAGATCTTCTTGACTAGAAGCTAGGAGTACTGTTTCGTCCGCTATCGGACTCAGTTTCCTTGTGGATTTGATTTATTGTTAATTTGCCTTCTGATAACGTTTAATGGCATTATTTGCAATGTGTCTCTGGTCAGGAGATCCTGAGATTATCTGACCGCCAGTATTTGCTAGTTCATTTAGCGTTACCCATGCAATTAAGTCGTAAAAAACAGCATAATAACTCTGAGATAGCGCAATACCTAGGACATATGCGTAGCGAAAGATATTAAGTGCTTCAATTATTTATGCAAGAAAAAAAAAGGAGTGTACGAAGGAGAAGAATCTTATGACTGCGCAACTTGATGCTCATCAATTAAAATTTTCAAGACAATGGCATCTAAGATCAGAATAGTCCATGATAGTTGCCAACTTTCGCTGCCGAGATAGCACATAAAAGAAAAGGGAAAAAAAGGGTTGTCTCTGTGGTTTTCTTTAATTTTTTCCATATTTTCTGGGTTGTTTAGTTTTTGTATTCATATCGTTTTTCTTACAGTTGCAATAGTATTTCACAATTTTACTTTTAGTATCGTATTTGTCTCATTACTGCATTATGCATTATGTTATAAAAAAAAATCCGTTCTGATCATTACTAAACCATAAAATACGTATAAAAGAATGGCGAGACTCGAATTAGAAAAAAATATCTCTAATTAATGTATAGTTTATTCTATTTACATTTAGTCATAATTCAAATAGAGCCTCCAAAAAAATATCAATAAAACAAATATAAATAATATACGATTGCTTAAAAAATATAAAATATTAGGTAATACATTTTCCTAAAATTCCTTCAAATTTCGTTTGATATCGGATTTGTTTAAGGATAGAACATATATCTGTATGAAATTTTCAATTGTTATTGAGTTTTTTATTGTCCACCATAAGAAGAAAATGGTGTAAAATATATAAAATTTATCCCTGTAAGACACTAATAATTCTTAATAAAGTAGAGCTTGTATATGTTAGCATCGCTGGTCCTTTATATTTCTATTAATACTTATTTTATTAACTTGAGTTGTAATAATAAATAAAATCCAAGAAACTTTATTTTACGAGCTTCAATTTCAAAGGTTATTAAACTAAATGATCTTCTTTTCCAAAGTTCTTAAAGCATAGCAGTTCCAATAGATAACAAATTGTCTCAAGAAATTCAATTTAGTTCGATCTGATGGCCGGTGATAGAATCTCCTGATCGGCAATTTCCTGTCAGCCAGCGATTTCGATCCTTGCAATAAGGAGCAGGAGAAAAAACGGGGAATGGAAACTTTTCCCGTTTGCAAGCACGATAAAGTAATAGCTGGCGATAACGACGATCCTCAACAAAATTGAAAATTGCTACAAAGGATTTTATTTGTTATTGATTTCTGGTGCTATTTCTAGATGCGTAATATTTTTATGTTACTCTTTAGCTTTTAAACTAAATGATATAATTTAGTAAACTAGTAACCTCGTAATCATGTAGTGGAAAACTCCTTTTGTATTTAAGTAGTTTTGATTCAAATCATACCATTTACTAGGGTAAAAGTAATAAAAAATTGCACATGTTGAAATTATTGCCGGGGGTAATAGAGATGAAATAGGTGAAAAACGTTGGAAGCGAGGTGACAGAATAGAGTTAATAATATTAACACTTTGACTGCCATGTGTATACTTGAATATACACAGTGGCTGACTTCAAACCGCCACGTGTATATTTACATATACACAGTCAGTAAAGATCGTTTGGCCATGTGTATTCCACAGGAGCACACTTTACGTGTACTTCTAATACGATTTAACTTAGCGTGGACTAGGGCAAATTAGGAATGATCTTAGCCTGGGAAAAAATACTTCGTTGTTTTTCTATTAGCAGTTGAATTATAGTAGATTTTTTATAACTTATGTTCTGACGGTGTGTTGTGTGGAATATAACTTTGTTTACCTTTTGAAAGTAGTTTCAAACACAATTTTTCTTTGAAATCTGTTATACTTATTCTTCCTGGTACAGTTTTGTTCTTATATTATATAAATAATGAGCATTTACTATGCTTGTTCCAGTAAGTAGTTCAACTACCACCTTCCTGTACCATTTAATGCTCAGTCTAATAGAGGTAGAATAAGATGACAATTGGTCGGATACATCCATGAACTTTTTTGCACTATTATAAGCCAACGATTATTCTTCAAACGATGTTATTCATAATCACCTGATTTGCGTATATCTTTTTTTGTTCGACAATAATGCTGATAAATTCATCGTCTACAAAAAAGTCTGAAGTAGGCGAATTCTTCTTAATTTTTCATGTTTAGGACTTCTTTTGTTAATCCTATATTTTCTTCAAAATTAAAATTCCTCATATCGTCAAATAATAATCCCCAATCAGCCCCTGTATTTTCTTCTTTCCCTAAAGAATCTTGATTCTCTGACTCATCGCTATCTGAAACAAAAAAAACAAAATGTAACAGCATGTCAATAGAATATATAAATGTGCATTCAAATGTAGTCGTACATAATATCTTGTGTCATTCGCACATAAACATGACGTTATTGCCCTTGTAATTTTCTACCCTCTCTCGCAAGCTCATTGGGATATAATAAAATAATTACATCATGATATTATTGTATGTACTTATAACATCCCATACTAACATACTTAGTCGTTATCCGAGGTCTTTTAGATGGTATGTCACTGCTGTTCCGTGAACTCTCTGTTTCGTAGTCAGGATCTTCTTCAGACTCATTCTCAAATGGATCATCATTATCATTACTCATATCTAATATTTCATCCCATAATGCATGAAGCCGGGCCTGTTCTCTCTCATTATTGTTCTGAAGCTATTTTCTTGTGGCATTTTAAAGTAATTACTAGTTAAATGGGAATAAGCCACAATTAAAGGTTAAAGTACGTTTATTGACGTTTCAATTTCCACTTCGGAAATCGTTCTCAAAGTACAAACCTTAGTAAATTAAACAAATTTTGTTTTTTTTGTTACTTAGTGAAAAATTCTTCTAATAATTTAATTTTATCTTACTCATCTATATTGACAATTCAGAGATACATTATACATTTTAAAGTAGACGAGTTTAAAATAATATTGCCAATATTGTTGAGTTGCGTTCCTGGGACGACTTTACTTATAAGATAGTTCATTCGATTACATGAAATCAACTTTAACTGTAGAATATCCGTCAGAAAAGATCATAGCATGTAATTTGTCTTTAAAAAGACAAACACACGCCATGATGACAGTAAAATTCTCCTGTTAGTAATTCCATAGTAAATTATGAGGGAAAAAAATCAGGAAAAAAACCTCATAATACTATCTCGACATGGTAAGTATTTGGTCGTGCATTTAATTTACCTTCAATAAACACCAAATTCTGATTTTATATCTATGTTATTTAAAAAACCTAAATGATGTATCCTCGATATGCTACTGACTTACTAATAGTGGTACTTTTCTTTTATTAACTTACTCTTTTAATATGGATAACCAGATCCTACCGCATTTGCCGACGCATTTGTAACATAATTGGTCTCACTTAGCATAATTAGAGCTGCTTCTATGTATTGTTATATTATATTAAATCATATTCTTCTCTTATTAGTAATTTCATCTGACATTTTCAATTTACTTCTTGAAATTTGCATACCTCAAGACTACTTTAAGTTTAATAATCAAATATATACAAATAACAGTGCAGGATTTTTCATGGGTAATCCTGTAAGCCCATTACTATCAGATATTTTTATCGATCATCTAAAGACAAAGATTTCAAATCAACCCGTATTCAAACAGTTTTTAAATTGGTGGAGATACGAAGACGATGTACTGGTATGCTTAACAGGAACTAACAGATCATCATCAGTTGGCGCTACAGCCCTTCGTGAGCCTTGGCCTGCTTCAAAACATTCTTCCATCCTTCCCTATCGAGTGTCTGTCTTCTCCAGCCCCTCACTCCAATCTCCCTCAGATCTTCCTGTACATCGTCCAGATATCTGAGTTTAGGTCGCCCCCTTCTTCTTCTTTCGACCGGCCTGTTTAGCATAGTTATTTTAGTGGGATCACTCTCATCCATCCGCATAACGTGGCCCACCCACCTTAGGCGTTTTATTTTGATGGTCTTCACAATATCTGCATCAGCAAAAAGTCTATAGAGTTCAAAGTTATATCGCCTTCTCCTCAGACCCTGTTCGTTTACTCCGCCATATATGGTCCTTAATACTTTTCTGTCAAAGACTCGCAGTAACTCTTCATTTTTTGCTCGTCATTGCCCATGTTTCCGATCCGTATGTGAGCACTGGGCGTATTATTGTTTTATAAAGTTTGCACTTTGTTGCTATTGACATAGGAACTAACAGATAACTTCAGCAATTCTAATCTTATAATATTTCACTCCATAGTCATATTGAATTTACAATAGAAACAAAATCAATCCATAAATTTTTTAGATTTAAACATTATCAGACTTAAAACATGAGGTTTTTGTATTCCATAAACCTACCCATACTGTCACAACTATATCATAAAATGTTACATAGATTAATCACAATTCCCATGTCAAAAGAAATGTTCGAAATAGAATTGAATATCATTAGACAAATAGCAATAAACAGTGGCTACAACAAAAAAAACAATAAACAAAATTTCAAACAAAAAACTGCATAAAAAAGCCCTAAAATTAGTCTTTCCACTAACAGAGAAAAAACTTAGTACTTTCTGCTCGATTATATATATAGGCAAGATATCACCAAAAATAGGGTCAAAAGAAAAAGCACTTACACGGTTGTGTATGCAAACTTATCTGGCAACTGGCCAAAAACTTACATCGGTCAAACAAGTAGAACATTTAACAAACGGATAGCAGAACACAAAAGGGCTTTTAATAATAGAAAAACAGATTCCACTTATGCACTTCACCTTCTAGATTATAATCATTATATAATAACCAATTTCAAAATCTTCACATTGAAAATAAAGACCATATCATTTGATTTCTAATATTAGGTATGTTCTCAATGATTATATTTAATCATATTAACCAAAATAAAATCTCTAGAAAGTTTTACATTTGATATTAAAAGCTTAAATCCTCAAACCACATAGCAATGCATTAGAAATTTAAAAGATCTCCTCACCACCTGACGTCATGTGCAAACCTGAACGAAATTTGGAAAGCTACGTATCATATCTTTCTTTCATTGTATCATGTACCAAAACTTTTATTTTTAAATGTATTTTAATACAGAATAGTTTAAGAAATTCGTAAATCACCTACTTAGTTAAGTCTTTTGCAGTATGTGCACAATTGTGTTAGTCGGAAATACAGTAAATACAGTAGTTTAAATGCAATCGTGGTGAAAATCCTCCTTTTGCGTGAGTTTAAGTAAATTCTCTAAATGCACTTAACACAGGAATGCCGAGAAGTTCTTGATGTAATTCAGATTTGTTTTACACAGTAAGAAATTTCAACAGCTTCTAACAATAAATTATAAAATTAATTCTAAAAATTTTATTATAAATATATCGATATCACGTTGTTGACGCAGATTCCAGGAGCTTCTTGACCTGGGAAGCTAGCACCTGTTAAGGGTCCCATACTCTGAGATAGCGCGTGGAAGTCCAGAACGGTATCCAAGGCATCGAAGAATATTTTCGATATGGCGAAGATGGCGGAGTTGGCAACCCCTGATTTTAGGGATAGCATAAGATCACAAACCTAGAAGCGTCTGATTCGGAGCGGTCGGCTTTACACAGCATCGGTACTCACAATAAGCGGCTAAATTAAACACTCACCAACCCGCCTTGCCAGCGTCCTGTTTTAAGGCAAATACCTTCCAACAAGAAAATGTCGACAGTTTACAGGTGAGTATAGCGAGAAATCGAAAGTCTCGCACAGATTTATCAGTCTGTCCCAAGGATTCTGGGGCGACGATTTAAATGAATACCAAGACAATGTCAATAAAATTCTACAACAAAATGAATACATAAATAATGTAAATATCCTAAGCAAAAACATCATAAAAGCTATTCGAGAGGCTCAAGTAAAATGCTGCGCTAAAAGACGCCAAGACGAAAAAATAACAAATAGAAATAGAAACAAAGCAACTAATGGAAACTAGAAGAGAAATCAAAGGAAACAAAGTATTGACGAAAAAAAACTACAAAAAATAAATAAAGAAGTATCAAAAGTTATAAGGAAATATTTAAGAAAGTTTAAGAATGAAAAACTCCACCGAAAACTTGGAAGTCTCCACATTACGCAAAATCATCAACCAGCGAAATCCAAGACGCAATGAAAAAGATAAAAACAACAAAGCACCAGGAAAAGATGGAGTCGTAATAGAAACTATAAAGGTGGACGGACGTGCCCCTTCTCAACCAAATAAAAATGTTGTTTAACCTCTGTCTTACAGATTATTGCATACCGCAAACATAGAATAATAGAGTAACAATTTTACTACACAATAAAGGACACAAGGTGCACCTAGAAAACTATAGACCAATTAGCTTATTGCACCACGTCTATAAAATGTTTACCCGAATAATTACGACAAGACTAGAAAAAAAGTTGCATTTCTACCAGCTCCGACAACAAGCTGACCTCTGCTCAAACTTCGAACACACGATCACCTACAAACAGTAAAAAACCTTAATAGAAAAATCGATAGAATATAAAAGATAATTGGTACTTATCTTCGTAGACTTTCCCAAAGCCTTCGATACCGTGAAATTAGACAGCAATATAACTGCTCTGAACAATAGTAGAAAATGCCATAATGCGTGAAAAAACTATATGGTACCCACCAAAGAAATTCATATAATGCGAGTTGTAAGACAGGGCGACACTCTCTCACCTAAATTATTTACAACGGTCCTCGAATACGCCTTTAAAATGCTAAAGTGGAGTAGAGGAATAAAAATAGACGGGGAAATGCTCAATCATCTGCGTTTTGCCGACGATATAGTACTTTTTACCGAAGATCTGCGTGAAGCACAACAAATGCTACAAGAACTAGAAAACGTATCTTCAACAATAGGTCTAAAAAATGAACATCAGTAAGACCAAATTTAGACAAATTTGGTTCCCAGCGAACACTTAACCATCGAAAATCAAGTGGTAGAATTGACAGAAAAGTACACATATCTCGGTCATGAAATCAGAATAAGCAAGGATAATCGGACCTGTAAATTTCAACGACGAATAACACTTGCTTGGGCGGCGTTTGGTTCATTAAGAGACATCTTTAAGAGTAACATCGCAATAGTTATGAAACGAAAGACATTTGACCAATGCGTTCTTCCTATTATGACATACGGAGCAGAAACTCTAACTCTCACAAAAATAACAGCACTAAAAATGGGAGTGGCACAAAGGCACATAGAAAGATCGATTCTTGACGTGACAAAAAAAGACAAAATAACGAACCAATAAAGAAAAGAAAAGATATCACTGATGTCGTCGAACGTATGGCCAAGCTGAAATGGAATTGATCTTACTCCATTTTTAAGCCATTTTCATTGGGGCGGAAAATGTTTCAATAAACCTGCAAGGTAAGTTTTATAACACTGTCATAGACTAGATAAAATATGTAAAAATGAAAGGAAAAAGACAGTTAAGATTTGATTTTCACGTACAGTGCGTCTGTGTATCCGCCTTATATGTATTTCGCCCTAATAGGGTTCATCAGAAACGGCTATTCACAGTCGCTCTGAACGTGAAAATAAATCTTTTTTGTCTTAGGAAGCAACTCTAACATGGCTTCCGTATAGACGCAAATAGCGACATCTGATATTAAAAATCCGTAAACTAATTTTCGGAACCAAAATATAATGATCATCCCATAATTAACGAAGAAAATAAACGGTCAAAAAAGAAACTTCCATTGCACGTTAAATTGAAAACATTCAGATTGGTTTCGAAAATTAGTTTACGAAGTGTAAAAATGAGTTTGTGGTAGCAAAAAAGAACAAAGATAACATATTGAGGAAATAAATATGCTTAGGTTAATGAGTAGAGTGTAAAGTACAGGAATAGTTAAGAATGAATTCTAGGTGTGGCAATGATTGGTAATTGAAATCAGAGAGCATATATTAAGATGGTTAATACACAATCACCGTCGAAAAAACAATCACAGAATAGAAGGAATTATTGAGATGTAAGGTCCTGCAATAAGTAGGAGGGAGAAAACTAAAGAAGACCTAGTACAACAAAGATTTAATAAAAGATAGTAACATGTTAACTCAAAAGTAGGTTAACAGTTCGTTTTATATATTTGCTGGTAAAGGTTACAAAACAAAAGATTTTAATTTTATAGTGATATAAAATAATAAAATATTTACTAAAAAATATATTTATGTGTGCAAATGTAGAAAATATTTTTAACGACAATCGAATCTGCAGATTTTGTTTATCTACAATATTAGTGTTTTTCCTCTCGCTATAACTAAGAACATACACAGAATGTATATTTAGAAAACAAGTTCCTTAAACTTTTAACGGTGTAAAAGCATACACCTCCATTCAATTTTACTTAGTCCTCGCGGAAGTTTTATCTGATGGCAAACTCAGTTCCACACTTTTATAATTTAATTTTGGAGTGGGTGTGTTAGTGTGTACTCGACAGATCAATCTGAATGTTTTCAATTTAACGTGCGATGGAAGTTTCTGTTTTGAACGTTTATTTTCTTCGTAATTATGGGATGATCATTATATTTTTGCTAGTTTGTTTAGTCAGAATTCGTGTCCAATAAATTTTCATATATATTATATATTAAATCCAATCCCATTTCAATTGATGAAAATGAACAGTAAATGGAGCGAATTAATTTTGCATTAACACCTATTTTGTAGCTATTAGTTAGCAATAATTTGATATAACGATATTTTCATTTGTCTGTAACGTATAGGAATTATAGCGATAAGAAAGTTATTGTTAAAAAATTATTTTTATCTCATATTATAACACCTTTCAATGATTTATTTCGCTGATGATCAGAAAAAATTTCTTGTGCAGTAACATTTTAAATGTAATATATTTTGTAAAAAAAAGATCTTTCAAGCAGAACTTGAAACTCATCAGTGTAGATACAAAAAACTTAAAAAGCCATGCAAAACTAAGACATGAAGTACTAACTGAAATAAAATGTACTAATATAGGTAACAAAGAAAATAATGAGTGCCCAGGATACCAAGATACCAGCAAACGTACATTTGTATGCCAAGGGACAAATAGTAGCAAAATGAGCAGCCAGTGTAACCTAAAAAAAGAAATCCTATTAAGAATCGAACAAGCGAGGAAAACACACATGAACATGAAAACATTTTTTACAAGATCAGACCTTAGTATAGAGCTCAGAATTCGAATGATCAGATTTTACGTTTTCTCTGTTTTGCTGTATAGCTGTGAAAGTTGGACAATAGACTCTTTTTTTCTGAAACCAAAAAAAAAGATAGATGCCTTTAAAACGTATATATATACAGACGGATGCTAAGAATTCCATGGGTAGAAAAAGTTACCAACGGTGAGGTACGTGAGCGCATGAGTAAACAAAAAATAATTACTCAGCATAATCAAAGAGAGAAAAACACAATACTTAAGTCATTTGTAAGATAACAATTACTCCAAATCATACTGGAAGGTTAAAGTGCAGGGCAAAAGATCAGTTCGAAGACGCCAGAACTCGTGGCTAAATACATCAGGAGGCGGTTTGACCGCTGGTCTACAACAATCTTTCATGCAGCAGTTTCAAAAAGCTACAATTGCCATTTGTATCGCTTACCTTCGCCCAAGAAGAAGTCAGTCATAAGGTCTAAAATATCGAATGCATGTGAAACATGGTCGGTAAAAAAATAAATTTAACAACCGATGAAAATCGTAAAAAAAAAATTATTTTTAAAGAATAATAAAGGGGTACGGACAACAATACACAGCAATACAGAGTAAGAACCAACCAAAAGTTGGAAGAATTATATATAATAAGCTAGCTAGCTAGATATTATATAACAAGCTAGATATAGTAAAAATAATAAAGGTAGAAAGATTAGAAAAAGCTGGTCATGCTAATAGACAAGATCAGCTGAAAATAAAGTTGGTCTAAGAAGAGAATTTAAAAGAAAAGCAACCGTTAAGGATACAAAGGATGTGATGGAGTTATAATATTGCAGTAGGTTTACGCGCTCTCAATATTGAACTAGAAGAGGAAGTAATAATTGACCGTTGCAAGTGGAGGCAGATTTTTAAGTTAGCGAAGACTTACTTCGAACTGTAGTGCTATATAGAGGCGTAGAAGAACTGAAAGAAAGAATTAGCTAGATAAATGATTAAGACACTACTGCACCCTTGACTAAATGGGATGGTCAGTGTTTTACCAATTTTTATATAAAGAGTTCTTGTACATTCCAAAGAACAAAAGGTCTTATTATTGACTTTAAAACCTATATTTAAAGAATGTGCTATTTGCGTTTAAAGAAATTATTTAATTACAGTTTGATCAATGTATATGCCCCAATTATGACAAACCAAAGGAAATAAAAAAACAGAGCAAACGTACAGAAGATGTCCTAGAGATGACAATAAAATTGTATTAGGTGACATAAATTCAAGAATATGATGAGAGCGAGTTTTCATGCCTACAGGATTACGACTGATAAACTAAGCAGCAGCATTAAATATGACAGTCGCTAGCACCCATTGTGAACACACAAACATACACAAGGTAACCTGGACTTCTCTAGGGGGAAAGAATAACGAGTCAGATTGATCACATTTTAATGAATTCAAGGCATGGAACAGACGTTATCAACTGCAAAAGTTTAGAGGCGTAAACATAGATTTCGATAATTATCTAGTGATCTTAACATCGAGGGCTAGAATTTTAAAAACCAGTAAAGAAAATAAAATAGGATAGAAAAAAATGGAATGTGTTAAAGCTAAGAGATACTACAATTGCAAAACGGTACTTGGAAAACATCACCAACAGGCTAAGGAATCAAAACGTAAATGAAAAAGGGCAGATAGATATAGACTCCTACTGGACCAGAATATAGGAAGACATTGAAGTAGCAGCGAATGATGAAATAGAAACAGAAATGTGTGCCGGTAAAAATCATTGATTTGACGATGAATGCAAGAATGCAACAAAAGAAAAAAATGAAACCTACAGAAAGATAATTACCCCGGCGAACTAGAACAACTGTAGAGAATTACCAAACAAAGAGAAGAGAAGAAAAAAGGATACGCAAAAGAAAAAACGAAACCACTTAAACAAGGAACTTAAATATATAGAAAACCTTAACAGAGAGAAAGAATTCAGAGCATTCTATAAGAAAGTTAACATCAACAGAAAAGACGTAAGGAAAGAGAAACCACTAACTATTCTTAAAGTTAAAGATGCAGTTAAAAAACTAGTCATTATCAAATCACCCGGAATATATAATCTTTTAGCAAAACTATATAAAGAAGGTGGCCACGATACCATAATTGCATAACAGCAGCTTATAAAAGAAATATGACTCCCCAACGATTGGAATATTGAAATACATTGCACTACTCACCAAAAAGGAGATATCTTTAAATACTCTAACCACAGAGGAATTACGCTTCTAAATGCAGCGTATAAAATATTTTCCACAGTACTATGTCACAACTATGTGCAGCATGAACCATATGCAGAACGCATGGTAGGAAAATAACAGGATGGTTTTAGACGTGGTAAATCGACAATTTATCAGATTGTAATCCTAAAACAAATTTTAGAAAAAACACTGAAATTGTCATCGAATGCCATAGTCTGTGGACTAGTACGCATTTCGATGCGCATCGCCCCGCCTCGAATTTTTCCATTGGCTCTTGACCTGTAAATCCCTATTTATCGCTCGAACAGCGCATATAAATATTGGCGATTTTCAGGTCAGCCAGGTCAGTCCCTCACGGGCTCTCCGAGAGCTTAGTGCTCTTGGGGCGCTGCTTCCTGCTGTTCCAGTTATACTCTGTGGCTAAGATATTGTTCAACTACTCTGAGATAGCGCGTTTCGACCTATATTTTTGTCATGTAAGAAATATCTTGTCTTTTTCAAGACAAGCCATCAGAAGATAAATATTTACAAGTCCATACCCAGTAAATGGACTTGGGCAGAGTAGCTCTCGACTGCGATATTCGAAGCCCTCTACAGAGCACCCGGAGATAACAGAAGGTGGTTAGACCCATAATTGTTCCCCCGAGGTGACAAAATATAGCATTGGCACTCATCACATATTTATAGAATACAAAGCAGCCTACGACTCTGTAAATAAAAGAAAAATGTTTAAACCAATGAAAGAGCTTCTTCTTCTTCTTCGTCTAGCCATTCACGTCCACATCTGAACATAAGCCTCTGCAAGTCTTCCTTTCCATTGTTTTTTATTGTACGCTACTTGTAGCCAATTTTTCCTGGCAGTCCTTTTCAGATCATCTGTCCATCTCATAGGAGGTCTGCCTCTGGGTCTTTTGTGTTGGTATGGTCTCCAGGTTAAAATTGATCTGTGCCATTTGTTAGTATTGCTCCTAGCTACATGTCCAGCGTATTCCCATTTCAACTTTAATGATTTTTGCACCACATCGGTGACTTTGGTTTTCTGTCTTATCCATATGTTTGTTTTTTTGTCCTTAAGTGATATACCTAGCATTGCTCTTTCCATCGCGTGTTGAGTGACTCTAAGTATATTCATATTCTTTTTTTTGATTGTCCATGTTGTGCCGCATAAGTTAATATCGAGATAATGCACGCATCAAAAACTTTAGATCTAAGATGTAATTGAATTTGTTGATTTCTGAGTATATAGTTCAGTTTACCGAATGCTGCCCAAGCTAACTTTCTTCTTCTTTTTATTTCTTCAGTTTGAATTTCCCTATTTAGTATTATTTTTTGTCCTAAGTATATATATTCTTCAACTTTTTCTATAACTTTATCGTTTATTATTGTCACGGTGTCTTCGGAGTGCATGACTTTTGTTTTGTTTAAATTCATTTTCAGTCCTATTTTAGAAGATTCGGTATGTAGTTCTAAAAGCATGGTTTGCATTTCTTGTAGGTCAGTAGCTATCAGTAGACTATGAGTACTGACCATGAAAGAGCTAGTAATGCCAAATCAGTTGGTAAATTTAACAAAACTAACTTTTGAAAAAGTTAAATGTAATAGTAGGAGTACGAATTCAGGAAAAACTGTCTGAACCTTTTAAAAAAATAACGGGCTGCGCCAGCGAGACCCTCTCTCCTGTATACTGTTTAATCTGGCTCTGGAAAAAGTAAAACGTATGTCACAAATTACAACCATTGGTTTAATATATAACGGAAAACGCTGTATGAGAGCATTATGTAGCATTAAAAGAATTACCTACAAATATGGGTTTAATATTAAACACAAATAAAACGAAGTATATGAAAATAAGGAAGCAACCACAAATCCTACGATCACTTGTTATATAATACAGAAAACGACGTCATCGAAGCAGTCAACGAATTTGTATACCAGGGAGCGCCCCTTAATATTGAAAATAATACTACCATAGAAATAAAACCGCAGAATATGCACGGCCAACAGATGCTATTTTGGACTCAATCTCCTTCTTAAACCCACAATTATATCGAGAAATACAAAAATAAAACTCTAGAAAACAATAATACTCCTAGTCCTAACTTATGGTTTGAAGACCTGGACTCTAACAAAAAATAATGAAAACATGTTAGGATGATTTGAAAGAAAAGAAGTAAAGCGAATATATGGAGCAATGAATGGCAATGGAGTGTAGAGAAGACGATACAACTTTAAACTTTATAGAATATACCAGGAGTGGTGGTATAAGGTGGTATGGGCATGTTCAACGGATGCCAGCATTAAGACTCCCCAAAAAAGTAATAGAATGGCAACCGATAGGTCGACGGAAAAGAGGAAGACCCAGATTAGAATGGCAACACGGCGTAAACAAGTCCATGAGTGAAAGAAATTTAACAACAAACGACTGCGAAGATAGGAAGAGATGGTGTTTAGGTATCGGACAACGTCGAAAGACGTTCTAAACCGATGTATTATATATAGAATATACCAGGAACCAGATATCAATAAGCATATTAAGATAGGAAGAATACATGTTTGGCGGGGAATCAAGAATACATGCTTTGCGGACAAAGGCGATGTATAGGGACCATTGAAGAAAAAAGGAACTTCTTGAGAAGGCTAAGACCCACGCAGGGTTGTAAAGCCAGAATGATGAAGATGTTCTTGTACATTTGTTTGGTGGTTAAAATTACTGTAATAATAACTAGCGATTCATCCCGATTATTAAAAATTTGACTGTCTGGTATATTGTAATAGGCCTTAGTAATCTCCAACAAATTACACACGGCTCTTGCTTGTATTTCTTCTGCCATTTCTTTTAAACAAAAAAAATGTCAAAATGATTATAGATCGTCCAACTTTAAATCCTGCCTGTTCTTCAATCTACTGTATTTTATAATATTTTTCTATAAAGAAAGTTACATTTTCCCACAAAACTTACCAAGAGTTCCATTAGTAAATAATTGATGGATTCGACCGTTACTTGATGGAAATTCATTTTATGTAACAATAAAACACTGAAAACTTTGTTTTCAAACTTCCACAAAATTTATTTTAAATTCTTATCACTACAGCTGTTTCGGCTGATTGCCTTTCTCAAGTGATCTGTTTTTGGTATGGGTTTACACTTTATAGTCTCTAATGAAATAGGTTGAGGAGGGGAGAACTGTTTGTCTCAAGCTGGTCATTCAGAATTATATCTGTGTTTTTTAATTTGTTGATTTCCATAGATTCTAACAAAGATAGCTTAAGGCCTTTATTTTGAATGTGTAGAATTTTAAATTCGTCATCAAAAGAATGATTATGATCTAGAAGGTGAAGTGCGTATGTAGAATCTGTTTTTCTATTATTGAAAGCCCTTTTATGTTCTGCTATTCGTTTATTAAAATTTCTACCTGTTTGACCAATGTAAGTTTTTGGGCAGTCGCCACATTTAAGTTTGTACACACCACTGTGTAAGTGTTTTTTATGTTGGCTCTTGTTGTTTTTAATATATTTGCCTAGGTTGTTATTTGTTCTGAAAGCTGGTGTTATTCCTTTCTTTTTTATGTGTTTGGCTATTTTTGTTGATATTTTGCCTGTATATGTAATCGAGCAGAAGGTACTGTGTTTTTCTCTGGTGGTGGAAATCCTAAGTTCAGGGCTTTCTTGTGTAGTTTTTGATTTAATATTTTATTATTTGTTTGTTCGTTGTATCCATTGTTTACTGCTATTTGCTTAATGATATTTAATTCTGTCTCAAAATTGTATTTTGATATAGGAATTGCTGTTAATCTATGTAACATACTATGATAGGCTGCCAGTTTATGTTGTGTGGGATGGGATGATGAATTGTGAATAGTCGTGTCAGTATGGGTAGGTTTATGAAATATGGAGAAGTCATGTTGTTTTTGAGTCTGGTAATTTTTAAATCTAAAAATTTATGGATTGATTTTGTTCTGTTTCTATTGTAAATTCAATATGACTATGAAGAGAATTAATATACGATAAAAATTGGTCGAGTTGCCTGTTAGTTCCTGTGAAACATACCAGCACATCGTCTACGTATCTTCACCAATATAAAAACTATTTGAATATGGGATGTTTTAAAATCTTTGTCTCTGGATGATCCATAAAAATATCTGATAGCAATGGGCTTAGAGGATTGCCCATTATAAGTCCTGCACTGTTATTTGTATATAATTCATTATTAAATTCAAAGTAGTCCTGGTTTATGCAAACTTCAAGAAGATGTAAAATTTCAGATGTAATGATTGGATTTGTACTATTTTGGTCTAAAAGGTTTTTTACTAGAATAAAAGTTTCTGTGGGAGGGATACTAGGAAAAAGATTTTTTACGTCAAATGAAATTAATCTGGAGTTGTTAGGTAACTGAAAATGTTGTATTTTATTAACTAGTTCTATTGTATTTTTTATGGCAAATTTAGGTGAAAATTTAGTGTGTTCTAAAATATTTTTACATACAAAATATTTACACAGATATAATTCTGAATGACCAGCTTGAGACAAACAGTTCTCCCCTCCTCAACTTATTTCATTAGAGACTATAAAGTGTAAACCCATACCAAAAACAGATCACTTGAGAAAGGCAATCAGCCGAAACAGCACTCTGAGATAGCGCG